>NC_034011.1:3214963-3358202 GCF_000346465.2 Prunus persica
GTGCCCATACAAGCACCATTTACTTTACCGCACATTTAATTTTATTTAAAGTATGGTGCGGGATTAACGTCCATACAGCAAACAATTTAATTTATGAATTTAATTTACCGCACATTTACATTTATTTAAAAGGGTGGTGCGGGTTTATCGTCCACGCCTTTACTTTTATTTAAATGTATGGAGCAGAATTAATGCCCATACAAGCACCTTAACTTTATGAATTTAATTTACCGCACATTTACATTTATTTAAAGTGTGATGCGGGTTTATCGTCCATACCAGTAATTTATTTACCAGCAATTTATTTTATGGATTAAATGTGCTGTATGATGAGTTTTTACAGTATGCAGATCAGGACCAGAAGTTCCTTGATCCTCATCATACAATTACATCAGGACTTGAAGATCCTTGATGATGATGTTAATATGAGAGCTGGCAGTCTCTCCGGTACTATATTTGTAAACAGGTGATTAGACTTGAGGGTCCTTGATCCCTGACATGTAAATAAGGACCTGGGGTTTCTTAATGATGTAACAGTACCGTATTGGTTCATAATGCCGTACACATGGATGATAACTGTACTAGCAAATGTACTGTACATATGAATAGTGCCGTATACATGAATAGTGATGTATGCATAAATATTTACCATTTTGGGTAAACTATCACCATTCAAAAGGGAACCTACAGTTCCTTAAACTCATGGATGAGCAATTAAATGAGATGCCAGAAGTTCCTCAAGATATGGACAATTATGTAAGGACTTGAAGTCCAGAAATATGTACAGAAAATTGTAAAAATGTCCATACCATGAAAATATGTGATTTTGGCCCGAAGTTCAAAATCTAAGGGGATTGAATGTCCATACCATGAGAATATGTGATTTTGGCTTGAAGTTCAAAATCTAACAGTGTTGAGAACCTAAAGTTCCAACAGTTAAATGGACAATCCTTGAGGTATTGTTGCAAATTGTGGTACGCCACATATTTCTTTGGCATAAGAAAATAATGAATTGAGCCTCCTCACATATTTTGTTATATTTGGGCTGGAAGCCCATGGATCTAAATATATGAGAGATCCTGAACTTGAAGTTGTGGGTATATAGTAGTTAATGCTCTTCACTACTATATTGTGATATTAGCGTGGCTTTTACCCAATCCATATTTCATGTCCATTTGAAAAAGGGCAAATAAATTCTGAGTTTGTGTTTAGCCCAGGCCAAAAGTTCCGGGCTCCCATACGTTGAAATATGAAATTTGGGAAAGTCGATGTGGTTATTTGAACCTATAAGGCACAAGGTTCTAAACCGTCATTTTGAAAAGACGTAAAAACCACAGGTGCAAATTTTAAGAATGTGCGCAATTATTATAACAGGAAAGGAGCAAGTTGAATCGCAGTTGCTCCAATCAAGTTTTGCAAAGGCCATATCTATAGGAGGAAATATGGCTACAGTTTCCAAGATCCCAATATTACCTCAGATCCCCATATTATCTTTTTCTTTCCCAGATTCCAAAACTTCACGTGGCCTCCATTAATGTCTGTCGGCACTTTCGGCGTTTTCAAAGTATTATTTTCGTCAAAAGCCGATCTTGCTTTGCGGATTTCACGGAGCTACTTTTTCAAAAATACCCCAAGAATCTCGCAATTTTCCTATGGTTAATTTGAAATTCACCGGTTCTACCTATTCCTCTTATTTGTGTATAAATGTGTTACTAACGAAATTTTCTTTGCAGAAGACATCCAGTTTTCTCCATACCTAGTGATGCGATATCTACTTATTTTTCTTATCAGTGAGCACTCAATATGCCCGAGAAGCAAGACTATCTCTGATCATCCATTCAGGAAGCGAGACTATCCCTGATCACGTTTCCGCTGCATTAGGGAACTGTGAAGGCGACCTTATGCTCCAATCTCCTGAGGTCCTTCTAGACTAGGAGAAATGAGAGCTTGTTGTTTGCTCCCACCAGCTTCCTTCCTTGATTGCTTACCTTACCTTGCAATCAATATCACAATCTTTGTATCTTTTCTTTCTTTTTATAACTCTCTGTTCATAAGGGATTCTATTTCTTTAGAACGAACATCCGAAGAAAGAATCCATACGGTGATCCTAACTCTAAGGGTTATTTATTTATTTTTGACAGAGAGAAGAATTGTGACTTTTTGCTCTTGCAGGATATAACTAGATCATCAAGCGTTACTGGACCGATACGAGCTTGAATGATACTTGAGAAAAGTTTCTCCCACCTAAGGATGTAAGCAATACTTGTGTTATTTTATGCTTATTTGATATTTTATCTTGAAAGGTAACCAAATGGGAAGATAAGTCCGTTCCAAAAGAATGGCTTGTATGTATCCATGAATTATTAATGCAAATTTTACAGATTGTAAGTTGGATACATTGATAATACATTGCACAGATTAAAGTCCCATAAGAACAGAATATGGGTATAGCAGTGATCAATATGATGCACGCCTGTTGCGTAGCAAATGATGTGGATTGAAGTCCCGAAAGGACAATCCTTTGACATGTCAATATTGATATTATGCACGCCTAATGCGTAGCAAATTATATGGGTTAAAGTCCCAGAAATTAATTGACATGTATGTATTAATCTGTGGCATGCCTGCAGCATGACAGATATATGTATCCATGAATTATTAATGCAAATTTTACAGATTGTAAGTTGGATACATTGATAATACACTGCACAGATTAAAGTCTCATAAGAACAGAATATGAATATAGCAGTGATCAATATGATGCACGCCTGTTGCGTAGCAAATGATGTGGATTGAAGTCCCGAAAGGACAATCCTTTGACATGTCAATATTGATATTATGCACGCCTAATGCGTAGCAAATTATATGGGTTAAAGTCCCATAATATGGGTTAAAGTCCCAGAAATTAATTGACATGTATGCATTAATCTGTGGCATGCCTGCAGCATGACAGATATATGAGTTCTAAATATTCCAACTCTCTAAATAGAGATTATCCACGCCCTACTGTAAAATAACGCTCCATTGGAGGTTATAATCCACATTCTCACATAATAAAAGCCCCATGAAGTGGCTTGGGTACCCAAAAGCAAAGAAATGCTTATAATTGATGCATGCGCATGCAAATGAGAATGATGGGATCATGAATTGATGAATGACAATTTTTGATCATGAATTGATGAATGACAATTTTTGGTTTTAGAATAGATACTCAAATCATCAATGGGCTGTTTTGATTGGAACCACGTTCAATTATTAAATGTCGACAATATTATTGGCCAAAATGAAACGAGGTAATTCCATTATAAATGAGAATGAACGTGAAAGAACAAACCCACAGTACGAACCCCAAAAGATGTTAATACAGAAATTTATACTTGGGTGTTCGGAATAAAAGGGAATATACCTACTTTGTATGACACACTGTTTCTGGCAGAAACAAGGAATGTTGGATTTTCTCCATATTTACAGATTCAATTGTGCCCCCTCTTATTACACAATTACGGAGACCAACATATTATCTTTAAGGGTTATTAAATGCACGGAGCATATCGCCAGAAGCGATTTCCTAAAGATATATAAATAGCTGGGTAAATGCTATATAATGTGTCATAAAGTTTAAACCCTTTTTTTTAGAAAAAATCCGTTGAGAGGATTGACATTGCATAAAGCAAGTCCCTAAAGGACATGTGCTTGAAGCACAAAATTTGTACTCAATATTAATATGCATAAATTACCTCAGTGAGTACATTGATTATAATGTGATTGCAACACATTAAAGCTTCTGCAGAATTCATGAAATATTTGTCTCGACTTAAGGATCGAGCATTATACCAACGAGATTCTTGCTTATACTAATAAAGTATTGAAGCATTTTTATGAGGATTATCCGTTGGACACTTTAATGATTTTCCGGAAGTATATTGGACCGGACATCATATTTTCCAGATAGGGCTCAACTCCATCACCATCATTTTGGGATGATGTGAGGTATATTTGATGCTATCTCCGCATAACACCATGTACGGGCATATTCTTTCAAGTGAACTTACAAATAGCCCAAGTTTTGTTAGAAACGCGGACTCTGAAAATTTCTATGATTTACATAGAGATAGCTCACTGGAAATATATTTCCTTACTCAACTACGAGAGTTATTAATGGCTATATCCTCCACTCACTCCGAAAGATTCTCACTCCATAAGATAGTCATGAAGACATCAAGGGGAGATATTAATCAGGGGGAGCATCCAGAAGTATGCTATACAAATTGTTGTACTCTTTTTTCTTCCTTCCATCAGTTTTCTACCTCACTGGGTTTTTTCTCCAAGCAAGGTTTTAATGAGGCAACCAATCTAGGGACATGTGGTCTCCAAGGGGGAGTGTTGTAAAGAAGAATAAGTAAAGAAGAATAGGTGAAGCCCACATAGCCAACTAACACCCACTAAACCTAACCACACACCCACCAAACCAAACCACTACCCAATTGATTGAAGAATATTAATGATGTTGTTGATTGAAGAATATTAATGATGTTGTTGATTGAAGAATATTAATGATGTTGTTGATTGAAGAATATTAATGATGTTGTCTACCAATTATATTGTGAGGTGAACAACCAATGTCTTAGGCCTATAAATAGATACCTCCATCAAGAGAAGTTCACACATATAGAAGAGGAAGAGAAGGAAGAATGAGGGTGAGTGAGTTGAGAGGAAAGAGAGCAAGAGAGAAATTCTCCAAAAGAGAAAATTGAGTGAGCCATACATATTGTAAACACAAAGTTGTAGCCCTATTATTTTACATAGTGGAAAAGTTACTGCTGCTGCTCTCCGGGGATGTAGCCATAGCCGAACCTCGTTAAATACTGTGTCTCATCTACTTTACGTGTAGCTCAATATTCGCACATATACCAGTTCATTTTATAACAATTAGAAAATTTTATCCAAAAATGTTATCTGAAATTTTAGGTGATAATTTTATAATAAATAGTGACCCGTGACAACCGAAAATATTATCTGAAAAGCTTATCAAAATTAATGGTGTAAAGTATAAAAATAATAGAAAATAAAGTACAATGAATAGTAATTGTCTTCGCCCTAGCCTTTTTGGGTGGAACTAAAAAAGGCAAGGCTGCCACTATTCACATGAATAATAGCAGCCCTTGCCTTAGCCTTTTAGGGTGGACATGCTGTTAAATACTGCATGTTCATGATTCATGGCACCCACGACTGTTTGATGTTTTGCTCCAAAGAAGCAGCAGGAGCAGCGCATGCCTTTCTTTCCTAGGTGTGTAGCTTATGTCTGGTTTTCTTTTAATGACCTGGCCAAAATGTGGTCATTTTGGACTAGGTTAGTTTATTATTATTATTTTGTTTTTTTTACTTCATTAATTGTTGCCCATGTGAATTAAGTAAAATAATACTAAAACAAAGAGGGTTAAGCTCCCCAAATTTGTTTCAAATATAATTTCACCCAAATAAACCTATTCTTATAAACTCCTCCTAAGCCTAACCCTCCACACCAAAACCACCACACACCAACCACCGGCGACCATCGAATTCAGTGGCGGTAGTAACTTTTCCAAATTATTTTGGAATTTTGATGTCTCTCTCAAATTTCAAAATAATGTTGATTTTTTCATTAATTATAAATTATAATTTTATTTTTATGAAATTCTTTTGTCCAAAGTTCTTTTTCGATATTTTACACGTTGGCCCCTTAAAGAAAAACTTATAAATCCGCCACTAAGGAGAATTTGTTGTGAAGTAAGAGATGGAGTCCACATGAAGGATGTATTAGTCAAAAGCTTAATGATGATGTTGGGTAATGAAGCCATCCAATTTGCCTATAAATAGGCTTGCTCATTTAATTGTAGAACACACCAAAAGAGAAGATAGGAAAGAAAGGAAGATAAGAAATGAAGAGTGAGAGGAAACAAAAGAGAGTGAGTTTCTATCTGAGAGGAAATTCTGTCAGTATAAACATCACAAGAGCAAATACAATTCTACTCCCAATATTCAGTGGTATTTTTCATACTCTGTTATTTTATTTGTATAACACGTTATCAGCAGATAGTCTCTCCCCTTTACTTCTAAATTTTCTCAGCTCAACACAATGTGGTTATTTCTTTTTCCTCTCTGTCATATATCTCCTCTCTGTCATATATTATATTTATTTGCTCTTGTATTACTAACCATTAATAAAAATGGACCCTTGGTAATACTAAACATATTATCAGTGGAAGGCCATTGATAATACTAACACTTTTCTTATTTTATTCGGTGGTGGTTTTATCCCCACATTTACTTTATTTACTGTATGGTGTAGGTTTATTACCTATACAATTTATTTACTGCATGATGTAGGTTTATTACTCATACAATTTATTTACTGTATGGTGTAGTTTTATTACCCATACAACAGTATTTATTTAAAAGTATGGTGCGTGTTTATTGTCCGCACTACTGCCTTCATTCTTATTTAAAAGTATGGAGTAGAATTAGTGCTCATACAAGCACATTTACTTTATCACACATTTACTTTTAGTAAAGTATGATGTGAAATTAACCCTCATAACACATTTACTTTTAGTAAAGTATGATGTGGAATTAACCCTCATACTTTATGAATTTACTTTATCGCACATTTACTTTCATTTAAAGTATAATGCGGGATTAACGTCCATATAGCAAGCAATTTACTTTATGAATTTACTTTACGGCATATTTACATTTATTTAAAGAATGGTGCAGGATTATCGTCCATACTAGCAATTTATTTACAAACAATTTAATTTATGAATCTATTTTACCGCACATTTAAATTTATTTAAAATATAGTGCGGGTTTATCGTCTATGCCAACAATTTATTTACAAGCAATTTATTTTATGGATTAATTGTGCGGTATGATGAGTTTTTACAGTATACAGACCTGAAGATCCTTGATTCTTATCATACAACTACATCAGGACCTGAAGATCCTTGATGATGATATTGATATGAGAGCTGGTAGTCTCTTCAGTACTATATTTGTAAACAAGTAATCGAACTTGAAGATCCTTGATCCTTGACATGTAAATAAGGACCTGAAGTTCTTTGATGATGTAATAGTACCATATTGGTTAATAGTGCCGTACACATAAATAGTAACTGTACTGGCAAATGTACTGTATGCATGAATAGACACAAATTTCATGACTTGATGAATAGTACTGTATACATGAATAGTGATGTATGCATAAATATTAACCATTTTGGGTAAACCGTCACTATATACAAAAGGGAACATGCAATTCCTTAAACTCATGGATGAGCAATTAAATGAGATGCTAGAAGTTCCTTAAAACATGGACAATTATGTAAGGGCCTGAAGTTTCGAAATATATACAAGAAATTATAAAAATGTTCATACCATGAGAATATCTGATTTTGGCCCGAAGTTCAAAATCTGACAATATTGAGAACATGAAAGTTCCAACAGTTAAATGGACAACCCTTGAGGTATTATTGCAAATTGTGGTACACCACATATTTCTTTGGCATAAGAAAATGATGAATTTAATAAAGTTCGATTTTGTTACAATCGACACCTCAAGAAAGAAATATATTTTGTGAATTCTGGTTGTTAAGAATATACCGTGAAATGGATAATATCAGAATAAACCTCAAATGATGAATTGAGGCTCCCCATATATTTTGTTATATTATATGATTTGGGCTGGAATCCCATGGATCCAAATATATGAGAGATCCCGAACCTAAAGTTTTGGGTATATAGTAGTTAATTCTCTTTACTACTATATTGCAATATTATCATGGCTTTTACTTAATTTATATGTCATGCTCATTTGAAAAGGGCAAATAAATTATGAGGTCGTGTTTAGCCTAGGCCAGAAGTTCTGGACTCACATGCATTGAAATATGTAATTTTGAGAGATTTGATGTGGTTATTTGAACCTATAAGGCATAAGATTCCAAACCGTCATTTTGAAAAAACGTAAAAATCACATGTGCAAATTTAAGAATTTGCGCAATTATTATAACATGAAAGAAGACATACAACAGATAGATTTTTCCACCTGCAAGGAAAGGCAGGCTCTGCAAAATCTATAAAATTACATTATGTTCTGAAAGCCTCTGAAGGAAGATGACGGCGCCTCTTAAGCTTAGCCATGAGCCTCTCGTGGTTTCCTAGAATTCTTTCATTGGAAACCTGTAGCATGTCTAGTCTTCTCAACGTATCAACGGAGTACGAACTCACTAGTTTCAACAAGGCATTATTTTCCTTTTTAAGTTTCTCAACCTCCTGTTGAGATTCATGAAGCATTCTCTAGAGAGACGAATTTTCAGTGGTCAGCTCCTGAACCTCGTTTGCTCTAGCACGCAAACAATCAGCCATGTTAGAAACATAAGCAGCACTCTGAATGCTAAAAGCCATTGAGTCATCAATAGCCTCTTCATTAGACCTCACTGATAACAACATTTCATTCATTGGAATAAGGACATTCCTAGCTACTATGACAGCAGTCGCATCATTCATCATCACAGAATCATTAACCGTGAGATGACGATTTTGGAATACAAAGAATGGACGCCAGACTTTGGCGTCACGAGTTGTGTTGGGAGCAACATTTAAATCAAGATGGTTTGGACAAGAAGAAGAGGAAGCCATTTTAAGAAGGTTTCGAAGAAAGTCTTAGAAAAACTGAAGTTTCAGAAAATGAAGGAAGTTGAGTTGAAACACAGTTGCTCCAATCAAGTTTTGCAGAGGCAATATCTATAGGCGGAAATATAGCTACAGTTTTCAGGATCCCAATATTATCTCGGATCCCCATATTCTCTTTTTCTTTCCCAGATTCCAAAACTTCACGCGGCCTCCGTTAATATTTGTCGGCACTTTTAGAGTTTTCAAGTATTATTTTCGTCGAAACTGATCTTGCTTTGCAGATTTCACTGAGCTACTTTTTCAAAGGCACCCCGAGAACCTTGCAAATTTTTATGGTTAATTTGAAATTCACCGGTTCTACCTATTCCTCTTATTTGTGTATAAATATGTTACTGACGAAATTTTCTTTGCAAAAGACATCCAGTTTTCTCCATACCTAGATATGCGATATCCACTTGTGTTTCCTGTCAGTGAGCACTTTATGTGCTTGAGAAGCGAGATTATCTCTGATCATCCATTCAGGAAGCGAGACTATCCCTGATCACGTTTCTGCTACATCAGGGAACTGTAATGACGACCACATGCTCTGATCTCCTGGAGTTCTTCTAGACTAGGAGAAATGAGAGTTTGTTGTCTGCTTTCATCAGCTTCCTCCCCTGATTGCTTACCTTACCTTGCAATCAATATCACAATTTTTGTATCTTTTCTTTCTTTTTATAACTCCCTGTTCATAAAGGATTTTATTTCTTTAGAATGAACATCCGAAGAAAGAATCCATGAAGTGATCCTAACTTTGAGGGTTATTTGTTCTGACAGAGACAAAAGAGTTGTGATTTTTGCTTTTGCAGGATATAACTAGATCATCAAACATTACATTGTATTTGCTGAGTCGATATGAGCTTGGAAGATATTTGAGCAAAGTCTCTCCCACTTAAGGATGTAAGCGATACTTATGTTATTTCATACTTGTACTTTTATTTTGATTTTTTGTACATCATCCTTGAAGGTAACGAAATGGGGAGATAATGCCGTTCCAGAAGAACGTCATGCAAAGGACCATTCTAGAAGAATAACTTGCATTATAGATCGTTCCAGAAGAACGACTTGTATTATGACCATTCCAGATGAATGGCTTGTATCATTCTAATATGTATTCATGAATTATTAAAGCAAATTTCACAGATTGCAAGTTGAATACATTGATAATACACAGCATAAATTAAAGTCTCATATGAACAGAACATGGGTATAGCAGTGATCAATATGATGCACGCCTGTTGCGTAGCGAATGATATAGATTGAAGTCCCGGAAGGACAATCCTTTAACATGTCAACATTAATACGGTGCACGCCTAATGCATAGTAAATTATATGGTTTAAAGTCATAGAAGGATAATTAATTGACATGTATGTGCTAATTTGTGGCATGCCTACAACATGACAGATATATGGGTTCTAAATGTTCCAACTTCCTAAATGAAGATTATCCACGCACTATTGTAAAATAATGCTCCATTGGAGGTTATGATCCACATTCTCACATAATTCATCTTATAAGAGATGTTTGTCTGGAAAGAGACAATAAAAATCACCTGAAGTGGCTTGGGTACTCAAAAACAAAGAAATGCTTATAATTGATGCATGCACATGCACATGAGAATAATGTGATCACGAATTGATGAATGACAATTTTTGATTTTAGAGTAGCTACTCAAATCATCAATGGGTTGTGTTGATTGGAACCACGTTCTATTATTAAATATCGACAAGATCATTGGCCAAAATGGAAAGAGGCAATTCCATTATAGATCAGAATGAACGTGAAAGATCAAACCCACAGTACAAACCCCAAAAGATGTTAATACTGAAAGTTATACTTGGGTGTTCGGAATAAAAGGGAATATGCCCACTTTGTATGACACAATGTTTATGGCAGAAACAAGAAATATTGGGTTTTCTCCATATTTACAGATTCAATTGTGCCACCTTATTGCACATTTACGGAGAAAAATATGTTATCTTTAAGGGTTATTAAATGCACGGAGCATATCGCCAGAAGCAATTCCCTAAAGATGTATAAATAACTGGGTTAAAGCTATATAATGTGTTATAAAGTTTAATCCCTTAAACAAAATTCCTGAAAGAATTGCAATTGTATGAAACAAGTCCCTGAATGACTTGTGCTTGAAGCACAAAACCTGTACTCAATACTAATGTGCATAAATTGCCTCAGTGAGTACATTGATTATAATATGTTTGCAACACATTAAAACTCCTGAAGAGTTCAAGAAATATTTGTCTCGGCCTGAAGATCGAGCATTATGCCAATGAGATTCTTGCTTATACTAAGAAGATATTGAAGTATTTTTATATGGATTATCCATTGGGCACTTAAATAATTTTCCAGAATGGACCGGATATTATATTTTCCATATAGAGCTCAGCTCCATCACCACCACTTTGGAATGATGTGAGACATATTTGATGCTATCTCAGCAAAATACCATATATGGGCATATTCTTTTCAAGTGAACTTACAAATAGCCCAGATTTTGTTAAATACGAGGACTCTGGAAATTTCTATGGTCGCTTACTGGAAAAAGTTAGTCATAAAGATTTTAGGGGAGCATCCAACAATATTACAAGATTGACTTACAGAAGCAGTGTCAACAGATGATCAACAGTATGGTTTAAGGATATTTTGCCAAGCATCAAGGGGAGCGTGCTGTCAATAAAGACCTTCACACATTGTACTCTTTTTCCTTCGTCCAGATTTTTATCCCACTGAGTTTTTCCTAGTAAGGTTTTAACGAGGCAGTGTCGCATGCGTGTCAATATACACAGAATTTTATGTTACACATGGTTATGTACTCTTTTTCTTTCAACTAGGGTTTTTCCCACTGAATTTTTCCCAGCAAGGTTTTAACGAGGCAACATGAGCGCATTTAACATTATTCTTATGTCCCAAATAAAGTTGTATTCTTTTTCCTTTGCATAAGTTTTTTCCCACTGGATTTTTCCAAGCAAAGTTTTAGTGAGGCAACCAATCTAGGGACATGTGATCTCCAAGGGGGAGTGTTAAAGTAAGAGATGAAGCCCACATGAAAGATGTATTAGTCAAAAGCTTAATGATGATGTTGGAAGCTTAGTCAAAAGCTTAATGATGATGTTGGAAGCTTAATGATAATGTTGGGTAATGAAGCCATCTAATTTGTCTATAAATAGGCTTGCTCATTCAATTGTAGAACACACCAAAGGAGAAGAGAGGAAAGAAAGGAAGAGTGAGAGGAAACAAAAGAGAGTGAGTTTCTATCTTAGAGGAAATTCTGTCAGTGTAAACATCATAAGAGCAAATACAATTCTACTCTTAACATCCAGTGGTATTTTTATACCCTATTATTTTATTTTTTAACATAATTGAATGCGAGAAGAATAGTTGGTTGGTCGGAGATTAAAATCAATTTCCCTAACCGGTGTATCATTCGATTTTGTAAAGTTGAAAAAGTAAACCCGAAAATAAAAACAAAAAAAGAGCCTACCAAAACCCTCACTTATAAACCCATGCGGCCCCAACCCCTCCTCAAATCTCTCACAAGAGTCTCTTAACCGTGCAAGAAACTTGCGCAACCCACCGCCACCACCACCATCAGTGAACCTCCAAAGCTCACAGCTTTTTCTCTTTCTTTTTTTCTTGTACCGATGGAATCAGACGCAGAAGACACCAAGTCCCAAATGACCCAAAACCCATCAACGCCACAAACCCACAGGCACAAGAAGAAGAAGAAGAAAATCCCAACAGTCCAAGCCACAATCCAAGTCGTCCCAGACATCCCAGAGAAAACCCCTCCTTTGGTAGGCTATTTCCCATGTAGCTTCGACCCCACCAAGAGCCCATACTCCAATTCAACCGATGTTGGGTTGTTTAGGGACAGCAAAAAACCTAGAAGACTTCAGATTGTGGTGACCCCAAATGGGACCAATGTTGATTTTGTTGGCACTAACTATACTGGTGAGGCCACGACTGGGCAGAGCTGCAATTTTGCACTTGGGGTTCTTGATAAGGCCACCCAGACTTTGAAGATTTTGCCCGTTGCTTCTAACAAGGTAAGTTGGGACTATAAGTTTTTGTTGGGTTGGTTTAGAAGTTGTTAAAGTGATGCAGTGAGTATAAAGGACATGTAAAGTTTACATTTTTTGTTTTGTTTGGGGTTTCATTGCTGAGAACAGAAACTATAATATTTTAGTGACTTGTGAACTTTTTCTTCAGTGGTGTTGGTTTTGTTGTCATTGTGATTTGGATTTAGACTTGGAGAACTAAGTTAGGAGCCTTCTAAAAATGTTATGTACACCAAGTATATCCTTATTCTATATGCTTATATGAATGTATGTGTTATCTCACAGTACACTTTGGTACAAGGAATTTAAGGTGAGTCTGTGTGTTCATCATTGCTTCTGCTTTGCAAGGAATGCTTATAAGCTTACTTGGGACGTGAATTTTCAGATATTTAGATTACAACCAATGGTTAGAGGCTATAACTACTCTGCTAAGGAGCCTGAAAGTTCAGTGAAGGAACAACTTACTGGAGAAGAGAAGGCCGAGAAGCAAATGGAGCTCCAGAGTCGCTATGGAACGAAGAAGGCAATTAGGGAGGTAAGAACCTACTTTTTTTCTTCTTTTTTTTGAGTTTTTAAGTAAGGTTCACAAGCATTTTCCACAATCACAGCCACCTTGTTTGAGTGTCTCTGTTCGTAATTTATATAAATTTAGCCAGGTAAAGGGGAAAAATTATACAGTGAGTCAGCGACCAATCTACTTGTTTTGAAGAACATATGAAAATTTTAGAATAAGTATGGGTTTTGCTGCATATGTCCGAGCACTTTTCTTTTTGTACTAAATCCCCACATCACTGGTTGTTTTCTCTATAGCTTCTTTGAAATGTTATATGCCAGTATTGAGTTTTAAACACAAAAATATCAAGGGTTGAAGAAAATTGAAAAAGAAGTTCACATAATGACTAGAAACCATTTTGTCGCTATAATGTTGGTGATGGGACCTTTCTCAATAATCCATTCCTTTTATCAAAAATTGAAACTCTTGATGCATAAATTTTATTAAAGGACAGCTAGGGCTATGTGTGGTTAAAGATACTTGCAATTTACTACTGAGACTATATGGGAATTTCTGTACAATACTATATCAAGCTGAACGCAATTGAGATTTTTGAGAAGCATTAGCGTGTTAATCTGAATTTTCTATGACAATGCAGAGCAAAAAACTGCGCTCCTTGAAGCAAGAAGACGGTCCTGAATCTCAAAAGGATTTGGATGCCAAAATCAAACTCATTGTGCCAAACAAGGAGGCTCTAGAAAGTACTGAAAGCCAAATCTCTCGCCATATCCCACCATTTAATGAATCTGCCACCACTCCCCAAGAAGCATATTCACTGGACAAGATCATCCTCACAGGAGAGTGGGATCTACTTGGAGATATTTATGAGCATTTTCAAGGTGGAGCAGAAGTTTCATGGGATGCTTTCCCAAGATTTGTTTGCCACAGAATCCATAAATTGCAGGATATTGAGGTAAGAATGCAGAAATGCCTTCTTTTGTCTGAAACATATTAGTGAAAATCTCATCTGATGGCCATTAAACTACTATAGAATACTTCTAAATATTTTGATGTGGTTGTGCATATATGCATATAAGGCCGATCCTCTTTTCTGTTTCTATAAGAGCATGCTGAATTAAAAAGCCAACCTTTTCCAGTTGATTGCAGTTTTCAGGGAAAACAAAAAGGAAAGGATAAAATGGAAACTGTTATATTGCACAAACTGTTAATTTTCAACTTTAGAGTTTCTTCCTTTAACTCCAAAATGGCTGGTACTACTTTTCTGCATTATAAACACTAACACAGACATATGCTATGTTTCTTGGGCTGCTTTAATGTTGTGGCTAAGGGTTAATACTGCAGACTTTAGTTTTTGTATTTCATCCTTTGATGTTTTCCTGTACATATCGTTATCTAACAACTGCATTTGTGGAACCTTCTAGTTCAATCTAGTATGCTTTTGCTCCCCCTTTTATCTATTCAATTTCATGGTGAAGAAAACAGAATAATCGACATTCTTATGTTGTCCATCTTTTTAGGTTGACGAGGAGAAGTTTAAGCTTTCTTGCATATTCTCATACATTACGCATCTTATAAAGTTCAAAGATCAGCATTCCATGGATGGTATTTCCTCGTCCAGGACCCACAGGATCCCAAACCTTCTATTCCATAAGTTTTCAACTATGTTTCCTACGGAGTCAAAGGGCCTATCAAATGAGAAAACTAATCTCCTCATTAGTTATGTCTTGGTGCTTACTCTTTTCGTGGATGAATTCGAGACAGATTTAACAGATATAGCAAAGGATCTGAGAATGAGCGCAATAGCTTTGAGAAAGCATTATGAGAACCTTGGTTGCAAGCTCGTACGCAAAAGAAACGTAATGTTTGCTACCCTTCCAGTCCCTCTACAATTTCCACAATTGCGGCAGAGGCGGCAGAAGCGCAATAGATGAATGCTTTGTTTATTCTTTGGATTGTTTGACAGCATATGGAAAGAATTTGGGCTCTTTCTACAGGCATATAAAGTGAGATTTAGATGCAGATTCACAAAAGTGCCTTAAGTTTTTTGTTTTGTTTCTATTGCACGATTTTTAATTTTACTGTGCTTGTGTGGCAGAGTAATGTTATAAAGTTTGACCAATTTTTAAATTTTATCATGACGACCTTTTTATCACATTTTTATAGATGAATTTGTAGACCACATCTCTGTACAGATGAATTCACTTCAACAAAAATTGATGCGCTTAAAAAAACCGACATTCATAAATCGCTCCTCGTTTCTTTACGTCTCATGGAGTAACTGACTCAACGAGTTGGCGTCATCATTCAGAAAAAGGGTGAGGATGCGTAAACCTGCAAAACTGTTGCACATTTTCTCTAGATGTTATATAAAAAGAGGGTAAGTTCTCTATCCATCTAAACCAGAAGAAAGCACATTTTCATGTAAGCAGTAGCTAGAACATTAAGCATACCCAAAAAAATAGAAAAAGCACATAGGGCATTGCATTACAGTTTCTACAGTAGTAGAGATAGTACATACAGGTTTCTATACTTGTACACAAATTGAGCCCACAAGAAAATCGAATGGGCCGTGCTCTCTATATTTATCAGCATATGCCAGAAAAATAGGCGGAAAACCGAAAAATGAGTCGGATAATAAGGACATAGCCGAAACCACAGAATGCGGGTGAGAACATTCCTCCTCATTTTAGGATTTACTCTTGAACTTTCTTTGAGCTTTCAAGTCCACCACAATCACAGATATGTTGTCCCTGCTTCCCTTTTGGAGGGCAAGCGTTGAAAGGTAGGCAGCCGCTTCCTGAGCTGCTGGATCAACTCCTGCACCCCTCTCTGCAAGAGCTGTAACTCCGTTCTTTTTGTGCCAGAGCAGAATGCGCCGTCGAGCCACTTCACAAACTTCCTCGTTTGTCATGACATCCCATAGACCATCACTAGCCAAAATAAGGCATTCATCATCTCTAGCTCGAGGGACATTCATCACTTCTGGTTCTGGAATTATCCACGGTTTCAGATACCTATCCCCTGCGGGATGAGAAAAAAGAGTAAAGGATGTTCAATTCGTTATGGGAAATACAATCATAATGTTCTTTTATGTCTCTTTTCGTTTGAAAAAAATACACAAGAAAAGTCTAGAGTATCAGGGTAAGTCTAGAGTCTCTGGACGTACCAATGGACCTCGACATTGCAAGAACTCCAAAAACACGATGTCCATTCCACTGTATCACCTTGCCACCAGCTGCCTCAATCCTTGCATATTCATCTTCTCTGTTTGGCTGGGAACAATAACAAAAGAATAAAAAATAAAAAGATGAAAGAGAGACTGGTTTCTGCAACTGCAAAGACAGAACTTTTTCTCTTAACATGTAAAAAGTAAACCAAAAACACATGCTTACTTTATGGTCAACTGATAACGCTATGGCTTGTTTGCCACGACATAGAACTGCTCTTGAATCACCACAGTTTGCAACTATAATATGGGATGAACAGACTAATGCAACCACAGCAGTAGACCCAACAGTTTCTGGAGCAATAGGTTCAAAGCTAGCCTCGGAAGCATTTCCATCACTTTTGATGATGTTTCCGCTAACTTTTCCTTCAATCTCATCATCAACCCTCTGAAAACAATTAGTGAATGCTTTCTCCCACTGCACCTGCTGACTTTCTCCCAAAGTTCCATCACTCAAATCGTCTTTAATGACTCCAAGCTCTTCAGCCAAAGCCAAATGGAGCCGCTCACTACAATAGTTAGCAACCTGCAAGAGGAGACTCCTTCCAATCAGGTTCACAAATTCAGAACTCTGAAATCGTTTTACAAGTGTAAAAAGATCAAACAGATTAAGGTAAAGAAGCATGTGTTGCACCACAATGTTGTTTAGTATAGCTTACAGTTTGATTAATTACCAATATGCCTCGCAATAATAAATTTGAAATTGTTGTATCAGAATGACCTTAACTTGAATGAAAAAAATAAATGTATGAAGAAGGCGTGTACCTGAGGGCCCCCATGGCCATCATAAATGCCAAAAAAGTGACTGGTTAGGTGGGTCAAACTTTGGCTCATTCCATTATACAATTGATTCCCAATGAGCATTTTAATTGGAATATTAATAAACCGAGGAACAGCAGCAATTGCATCCTCCATTTCTGGTCTTCTTCCACAAATTGATACAGAACCCCAGAGGGGAATACAGTCCAGCTCAAAAACACTCCGGATACTCGCTTTACTGACATTCTTCTCCCCATTTGACTGGATAAGTACTGTAGAGGTTGTTAATTCAGACTTATCTGATAACTCAGAAGCTGAGCTAACTGCTGCAACAATGACTTCACCCGAAGGCATTTTCCCAAGAGCTGATTCTACCAAGACAATGGCTTTTGCAACAATCTTACTTTCGACAGCATTTCCTATCCCCACAACATCTGGCAAGCTTATTGCAGACCCCACCTCTAACTTAAGCAATTCCTCACTATCAACTCCATTAGTATCATATCTAAAGGATAAGATTTCACCTCCCTCACTTTCTTGAACCATGGCATCATTACTAACAAAAGTGTTTCCATTCTCTGGTAGCATCTTTGACAAACCCTCTCCACCATTATCTTCTTGTGATGACATGGCCACCACAGTAGCGTGACTTTGTATATCATTGCAACTTCCATTGCTGCACGAAACTGACTCTAAAGGCACTGCCTTAATGGAATCTGATGACAAACTTCCAGGATCTGTTACTAGCTTTAGCCATGTGAACTCCACATTGGCTGCAATTCCAGAATTATCACATATAGAATTACCTAAACTAAGTGTCACTGCAACTGCTGGAGACATGTCTTCCATCAATTTCCTTTGTCTTTGTACCATTTAACAGTTACCTTCAATCTCTACTCAGTAAAGTAAATTTACAATTTGTAATTCCCTCCAACACCTTCCAGCAATGAACTAGGGTAAAATTCTTAAGGATAGACAATATCTCCTCTTTTGCAGATTATATCACTGATCCCCCAATCCTCTCACAGTTATAGTAACACAAACGACAATTACACCACTAAGATCAAATAAGAGATGGGTATGGGCTAAACATGAGCAGAATGAAATGGGGTCAGCAGATCTGGTGGGCAACAATGGATCTAATCTCCCAGTGATAGAAATTTCAAGACTTCACAGGTAAATTGGGCTTCTTATGTAGTGCTTAGCTTACCAAACTCTTCTCCTCCTGGCAGAGAATCAGCCACATAATACCAAAATCCTATCCTCACCACCAACCCTCAAATATACACATAAGCACATGAAAATAACTGCAATCTGACGTTTATCTATAAATCCAAGAAGAGAAAGCAAAGGGTTCATGAGAAAGAACCTAGGAAAAAGGAAACTAATACTAGTAATCACAAGAAAACCAGACAAAGGTGAAAACTTTTTGACATAGAAATTGGGTTTTCCTGGATCTAAGGCAACCCAACTCAGTCAGCCTATCTAAAAAGTATCTTTTATATATCTTCTTCTCCTTCTCCTTCTTCTTCTTCCAAGGAACACAGGCAACCCCAAATCATCAACAACCATCACAATAAATTACACAAAGACAGAACATCTGGATATGCTAATTAATACACGATCCTGATCACTTCCTAAACACAAAAAGGAAAGAAAAATCACACAAAATATAAGAAAATTGTAGTGGGTTCTTACCAGCTGAAGCTGAAGAGACTTGAATTCAGAAAAACATGGTCAATGGGTGAAGAACTCTGTTTCTTGGGGCATGGAGGGAGGCTCACAGAGAGAGAGAGAGAGAGAGAGAGAGAGAGAGAGATTCTTGTGTTGTGTGGAAATGCATTTCCTTTTCACTATGTACTCCATTTGGGGACACGTATACATGATGATATGTAATAATGTTACATCACTTGATGTTCTCTGTGCGACAGAAAATGCTGAGGAGAGGACACTGCTGACACGAAGACAACTACCCCCATGGACTTTCATGAGACAAACTTTGAGGAAAGACACGTGTCCGTGGACTGAAAACGACACTTAATTAGGACCAATAATGTCTGTCTACCTGCACAGTACTCTTGTTTTTATTAGCTCGTGCTACTTGTCACACGATCTCGATGTTGCTCGGTCGCCGTTTGGTGATTACAATTTACAGTTTACAATTTCCAATTTACTGCGAGGTCAAATCAAAAACTTAAAAACCAATGGAAAATTATGAAAACTAACTCAAATTTGGGGCTATGAAGAGATTTAATCTGCCATTGATTATTTAGTTTAGTGGCATTCGGATGAAAGTCTCTCTTGGGGTTGTGTAGCTTGACCCAAGCCAGTAATGCGAACCAACAAGTATGATCTCACATCGAAGAATACCATAATAATTTATAATATAAAAATAAATAATTTTGTAGAAATTAATTGCATTGCGACTTTTTTTAAGATAAAATCCCATATCTAAATCGGTTATATCTAACTATTGAACCTATATAATTGATTTATTTATTTTTTTGATCGAATTATATTTTAAGCGGTTAAATTACGACAATACAAGTGATAGATCGAATTTGGTAATAGGACTCATGTTTGTTTGTTTGTTGCTTCTTTCTTTGGGCTTCCGGCCCGACACACCAAAAGCCAAAAAAACCCCAGAAAATAGCATAGGAAACAATGTAACGATTTCAACTTGCAAATGCATATATATAAATTAAATAAAATAAAAATACATTTCTCATGAACGGCACACTACACCTAATTGGGATGATGGCCAGTATCAATAGGCAAGGAGATGCACAGGCTGAAATTTACTATTTTTTTTTTTGTTTGGGTAATAATTAATACATAATTTCAACGTCATTTTTCACTAAGATTTGAAGTCAAATTTCCCAACACAAATTCGATTGTCGCATATCTTATGAGTTCTTTCAAGCCAAAAAGATGGATGTATATTGAAAGCATTTTAAGAAAATATGTTTGTTAAAAACGCGTTCGAAGAGATTTACCACACAATTTTCATACTTGTGCCTAAAATGCGAGAGCTAAACGTTCAATACTACCTTATATTCTAAAATTATAATTTTTTTCCTTAAAATACACATGTCATATATGCACGTCACGAAACATCAAATCTATGATATGTGTCTTTACAACTCATTTCATGCCGCTTGAGCTAAGACTCGTAACAATCCATAGTCACGCCCAATTCTTTTTATTTTTATGAATTCAATTGCAGTTGCTAGATGTTCAGTTAGTACCTAGACAACCAGAAAAGGCAGGCTCTCTACTTCTAGAAGTGTGGCCTGTGAGAACAACCAACTCCAAGTTCCAGCCCATCACTTTGCAATGCTAGCTAGAAAAGAGAGGATAGCATTCTATAAATTGGTTAGTGGAAGTTGGTTTTTCCCATGTCACACCATCCAAATATATAGCACAACAGCAATAACCAAAACACCACTTTTCCTCCCTTTTTTTTCTTCCTCAACTCTCAATCTCCCTCCTTGCAGCTACTTGCTTCCGTGGCAGAGGCGGCAGCAGCAGGCAGTGCTTGGGTTTAAATGGCGCTTTTCAGATCAAGATCAGTGGGTGAGGACGTCGGCCCCACCCTGGTTGCCATCAACAAAGATAAGAACAGCCAGTGTGCTGTAAAATGGGCAGTTGACAACCTTTTGGGCGACAAGAACGCTCATTGCACCCTCATTCACGTTAGAAGCCACAGCTTTCATCATCGTAGGTATCCGTCTCTTCATCACCATCATCATGATCATATCATCACCACCATAATTAATAATTATCATCATTCTATGTGATCACACTGAACATAATATTAATTGGTTGCATTGGAATTTGTTTGGTATATAGTTTTTTTAATTTTTTAATTTTAATTCTCCTCTCTTTTTTTGGATTTGGGAGGGGGCATTTGCCCTTCAGTGCATGGTTTATGGTCACAATGCAACATATGACAGTCATGGTTGCATATCCAAAAGCCCTTTTTCCTTTTCTTTTTGTGCAAGTAGAAGATTAATTCTTAACCCCACTATAAGCCTTGTGTATTGGAATTTTGTGTCATTAATTTTGATGTTAAATGTAATGATCATGCATCATCATTTGACTTTTCATGGTCATATATCTCATTAAGATTGTGTATGTGCTTGATATGTGCTCTTGGTTTTGCAGATGATCATGGAGCAGTCTCTAAAGATGGCCGCCCACCAACTGAAGCCGAGTTGCAACAGTTCTTTCTCCCCTACCGAGGATTCTGTGCACGAAAAGGGGTTAGTGATTGATCATTTGATTTCCATATAGACTGAAGCCTTTTCAACCCTAGTAGCTCACCGGGAACACTTAATTGGAAGTGTTTGTTATGGTGGACTATAAAAATATATAAGCTTTTGTTTAATTAGTCCTTATGCATATGCTTTTTGGCTAGTTTTTGAATCGTTTAAACTTACAATTTCTCTCTTGATAAAACACAATCTTGTATGGCCTTCAACACAGACTTGGTTAGTTCATGTGTGCTAAAGAGCAGGCCAGGGATGTGTAGATAGATATATGTATGGAAGGTTAACAAGAACTGGCCAAATCTTTTCACATGGATATTGTCTGATAGATTAAGATCATGATGTGACCTGGTTTTTCTGTTATTGACAATGAGCTTTTCAGATTGTAGCCAAGGAAGTTGTCCTCCACGACATTGATGTTCCAAATGCGCTTGTCGATTATGTTGTTCGCAACTCCATATGCAATATTGTTGTTGGTGCTTCCCATCACAATGCTCTGACAAGGTCTCTCTCTCTCTCTCTCTCCCTCTCCCCACAGTAAAGTAGTAAATAATTTCTGTGATAACTAGTATTAGACCATGTTTATGTTTTTTTTTTTTTTTCTATTTAACAGCTACTCTTGGTACTTGTCTTGATGCAGAAAATTTAGGCCTGCAGATGTGGCTACTTCCTTACTCAAATCTGTACCAGAAACCTGTGCTGTATATGTTATATCCAAAGGAAAAATTCAGACTTCACGGTCAGCAACTGGACCTCAAACACCGAAAAGTAATGGAGCTACTCCCAGGAATAATAGCTCGCAACGGACACCGCTTTCCAGCTTTCTTCACGGTGTGTCAGCCTTCGAAGATGTGATCAGGTATCATTTTATGCTTGGTGGATAATATAACTGGACATCAAATCTATAAATTCCGGGCCACTAATATGCACACTCTTTAGTGATCATTGTTAAAAGTTAGTAAACAGGAACTTGATGTTAGCCTATTCTGACTAATTGTGTCCATTGTAGATGATGGTAATGAGACTGATTCAAAATGTTTCTGCATGACTTAATATTATCAGTTCTATGATTTCTTATTAAGACTTTGTTGTTTCAGCAAGTAAAAAACACATCGACTGGTATCTTAATAAAGTTCAGCAGATCTGGCAGTAGGCAAGAGAAAATAGAGGGAAAAGATTGTTAGTTTATGTAGCTTATCAGGAACTCAGGATCTTCAATTTCCGGATGTCATTAGGATCATGAAATGTCGTATCGAATATGAAAATTAAATAAATTTATACTGACTCTATCCACATATATGTACTCCTTGGATGGTAGACAGTGAATTACTCACATTTGCAAATCCTGCATTTACATGTTTTATGTTGTATCTCCCCCACAAACAAGTTTATGCTGCTTGGTTTTTTTTTTTTTTTTGTTGTTGTTGACTTTTTTCCTGCATTGCACAATACATTTTAGTCAAGGGAGTTCAGCTGGTAGAATACCTTTGGATAAAAAAGCTGATTTTAAGCACGTCCCGCCAAAAGCACATAGGTCTGGCAGCAAAACAAATTCACCAACGCAGTCAGTTACATCAGTTACGTCAGATAAGCTATACCATGGGAATTCCATGTCAGGTGGTAGTGATTTCTCAGGGCCACTTAGTTTCCAATCAAATGGATCTGACAATGTAGACTTCTCAATGAACTCGGAGGGTTCCATTAACTCTTTCTCCTCACATACGCCGGTAAGTACAATGATCGTAAACTTGTAAGACCACTCTATTTTATTATCTATCCAGATCATGACAGCATACTGTATGAGAATTGACCATAAAAGGTATTGTATTGGATGGTTATAGTTCACATGGTAGGAAAATGTACTACCTACGCTGTTGTCAAATAACAGAAAAGAAGGAAATTAAAGAGAAAAGTGAATGCTGACATGAAATACATGTTCATTTCAATGGTTTGAACTTATTTCTTTTGATAGTAAGAGGATAGAGGATTGAAATGCATGTTGTTGCATGAGTTACAGTCCGCCTTGGATGCTGAGATGAGGAGATTAAGGCTTGAATTGAAGCAAACTATGGATATGTATACTTCAGCTTGCAAAGAAGCTTTGGCAGCTAAGGAAAAGGTAAGAACATGTTAGAAGATATGGTTATGATTTTTTAACAGTCTCCAATATTGTTTACTCCATTGAAAACCTGAAAATGTGGTATTTGTGCATCCAGACGCGGGACCTGCAAAAATGGAAGACATCAGAAGAGCATAAGCTAGAGGAAGCCAAGCTTGCGGAAGAGGCTGCACTGGCTTTGGCTGATGTGGAGAGGCAGAAGAGCAAGGCTGCAACGGAAGCAGCACAGATGGCACAACGACTAGCAGGTATGGAAACCCATAAGAGAAAAATTGCAGAAAGGAAAGCCAAGCAGGAGGCTGGAGAGAGAAGGAGAGCAATGGATGCTTTGGCACATAACCACATTCGGTATAGAAGATACACCATTGAAGAAATTGAACTTGCAACAGATTACTTTAAAATTTCAAACAAGGTAGGGGAAGGTGGATATGGACCTGTTTATAGAGCCTGGCTTGATCACACTGCTGTTGCCATCAAGGTCTTGAGGCCAGACATATCACAGGGGCAAAGGCAATTCCAACAAGAGGTAAATTATGGTCCTTGTACATTTTTACAGGAAGCAGATGTATGGAAACAAACGCACATAGACAGACAACATGCACAAAGATTAGGAGAAAATCCACTTAACGCATAAGATAACTTAAATTATTGATTTAATGGAGTACAAGATCACAGCATGGAAAAAGCTTCTCATGTATCATTTTTCGAAATCGCATAATCTTTTTTTGCACAATGATGTTTCCAATGCAGGTTGAGGTTTTGAGCTGCATTAGGCATCCACACATGGTTCTCCTAGTAGGTGCCTGCCCAGAGTATGGCTGCCTCATATATGAGTACATGGAAAATGGAAGCTTAGAAGACCGGCTCTTCCTGAAGAGCAACACTCCTCCAATCCCATGGGGAGTCCGATTTAAAATAGCTGCTGAAATTGCAACTGCCCTCCTTTTTCTTCACCAGACAAAACCAGAGCCGTTGGTGCATCGCGACCTCAAGCCAGCAAACATTCTCCTAGACCGAAACTATGTGAGCAAGATTGCTGATGTAGGCTTGGCTAGGCTAGTTCCACCATCTGTAGCTGATGCTGTCACTCAATACCGCGTGACAGCAGCAGCCGGTACATTTTGTTACATTGATCCAGAGTATCAGCAAACAGGAATGTTGGGTGTGAAATCAGACATATATTCTTTAGGGGTGATGCTACTGCAGATCATCACAGCAAAGCCTGCAATGGGTTTGTCCCACCAGGTTGAGGAGGCTATTGAGAAAGGTGCATTTGCTGAGACACTTGATCCTGCAGTGACAGACTGGCCTGTTGAAGAGGCTTTGTCGTATGCAAAAATGGCCTTGAAATGCTGTGAACTGAGGAGGAGGGACAGGCCAGATCTCAGTACAGTCATCTTGCCTGAGCTGAACCGGCTAAGAGATCTTGGGATGAAAAATGAAGCGAGTGAAGTTGCCAATGGACAAGATCCATACGTGTCACAATTTTCAACGTCGCTTCCACCAGTTGGATCAACCTCATCTGCAAGCCAGGTTAGTCATAGCTAGCTTTAGTTGTCCAGCTTCCTTCAAAGGAAAGTTAACTTGTTTAACATGAAAAGGCCTCTCACAAACTCACATGCATGTTGAGCACCTAGAGAGAGAGAGAGAGAGAGAGAGAGAGAGAGAGGGTTGATTTGATACTTAGCTACTTCTCTAGACTGGCATTTTGGACACCACATAACCATTAATTAGTAAGCATTTTCTAGAATAATTAAGCCTTCCCCTCAACTAGATTTTCAGCTGTAAATTTTTATTATGTATAATCAGGAAGGAATGAGAGAAAATCCTAATGTGGAAAATGGAAATTCAACGTAGATCAATGTAAGAAGGCTGCTGCGGATGGAGTCTGTGGGGAAAATGTGGAGCTTCAAGAACAATTTTCAGCTCAAACGCGGTTCTGCTACATCATGCAGCAGCAGCAGCAGCAGCAGCAAAAAACATGCAGGAAAATTAAACAAGAAGCAGATGGAGGGTTGTTGGTCGTTTGTAAGCAATTGCTCTTCTGTGCCTCATGCTCCACCTTTGAAGAGGTTCAGTTCATTTGGATTCTAATGAAGTGAACTCATTCTTTGATGCCTTCATTGAAGACATTTGACATGGAACTTGTTATGTTACTGTGATGTTAAGTCAAAACAAACGCAATAAGCAGTTTCCAAACAGAGAAATATAAAACTAGAGAGAGAGAGAGAGAGAGAGAGAGAGAGAGAGAGAGAGAGAGAGAGAATAAATCCATTTGGAGTGATGTTGCCAAAAGAAGAAGAATTTTGAGTGAAAACAGGGTCACTCGAACCGCGTCACGTCATTTTAAATTCATGTCAGGTACTAATCAATTCGTACATTGTGTCGCATTAGCATTGATACACAAACGGATCACACATATATCCCTATAAAATAAGAAGTTGGTTCAATCACAATGTTTAGCAAAACCAATCAAGAGAGAAAATTCCATTTTTGAAAGGATCCATAAAATTTGAGATGAAGTTATATAAAAGAAAATTAATATTTTCTTCATCTAATAAAAGTTAAAATGATTTTTCATGTTATAATTTATAATCGAGTTACTCGTCTTTAATATCAAACTTTACTTATTCATTAGCCATGTTAGTATGTCTTGATGTATGTATTTATGTTTTAAACCCAAGGTTTTTTTTCTTTTATCAAAGCGTTTTAATCGAAGGTTAATTAGTCTTTACCCAATATTTTAGTGAGTTTTAATAATAAAATAAATAAAAAGTCGATATAAAAATTATTAAATCTATATCTATATATATAAAGCAAAAGGCAGAGAATTATGAAATATTCAAAATGCCAGAAAATGCCCTTAATTCATGCAAACATTAAGGATTAAAATTATTAATTAATTAAAAATAACATGGTAAATTCACATTTTTTATATTAAAACAATTAAAATAAAAATCAAATAATTGATTCTATTTTTATGAAACACAACTATTCATTATCTTTTTTAATTCTAATTTAAATTTAAATTTTTTTTAAAAAAAACCTCTCGCAGATCCAAAAATGCGTGCGAAGAGCATAGTAAATAGATAATCGTTGATATTTTCAAGTTTATCTATATATATAAAGCAAAAGGCAGAGAATGGTGAAACATTCAAAATACCAGAAAATGCCCTTGGTTAATGCAAACATTAAGAATTCAAATTATTAATTAAATGAGGATAATATGATAAATTCACACTTTTTCATATTTAAAAAAATTAAAAGAAAAAGAAAAAGCAGATAATGGATCCTATTTTTATGGAACACAATTATCCATTATCTTTTTTAATTCTAAAAATAAAATAAAAAAGAAAAAGAAAACCAATTGGCACATGCGTGAGCATGTGTCAAGGGGCTAGTACCAAGAATAGGAATATTATTTTTCGCCCGACGAAGGAGTTAGAACCCGACCCAATTAACCCCACCGACCTTGTACTTATTCTTCTCTTTTTTCTTTTCTACTTTTAATTCGATTTGGGGAACACGTAAAAATCCTCTCTTTCTCTTCGCGCGAGGCAGCCAAACCCTAACCACTCTAACCCTAGAACTAGAAGCCTTTTCTTTTCTCTCTCTCTCTCTCTCTCTCTCTCTCTCTCTCTCTCATTTCACCATGGCTCATCACATGTCCTCTTCCGATCACGACCCGAACTCAGATGCGTCCAAGGCCCGCCTCTACAACCCGTACCAGGACCTCCAGGTCCCGATGCGAAACCTCTACCAGCTCCCAACGTCCCCGGAGTTCCTCTTCGTCGAAGAGGCTCGCCGTCAGCGTCGCTCCTGGGGAGAAAACCTAACCTTCTACACCGGCTGCTCCTATCTGGCCGGCGCAATCGGCGGCGGCACAACCGGTCTCGTCTCCGGTGTCCGCTCCTTCGAGGCCGGCGACACCACCAAGCTCAGGATCAACAGGGTACTCAACTCCTCGGGCCACACGGGTCGGGTCTGGGGAAACCGGCTGGGCGTGATCGGGTTGATCTATGCGGGTATGGAGAGTGGGATTCAGGCGGTGAGAGATACGGACGATGTTTTGAATAGCATCGCGGCCGGACTCACCACCGGCGCGGTGTACCGAGCTGCGAGGGGCGTGAGGTCGGCCGCGGTGGCCGGAGCCGTCGGAGGAGTCTTGGTCGGTGTGGCTGTCACGGGGAAGCAGGCGCTCAAGCGATACGTGCCGATATGATCAGGGAGGGTTCGTTTGTGATGCCAGTGGTGTGGTATTATTGGCTTTTTCTCTGTCTCGTTAGGGTTTGGAAATTTTGATAGTCCCGTTAGGAATCGGAATTTATGATAAATGAATATATGTGGGCAATGCATGGTGTTGCTGTGCTTGGAATTTTAAATGGAATTGATTATTTGATTAACAAGTAGTTGAGCATGGGAGTGACCATGCTTTCATACTAGTTTTCTTGTTAAAAGTTCTATTGTAATTTGTCGAATTGTCCTGATGATGAATAATTGGGATGCATTTAAACTTCTGGGTTGCATTGTATATTCAATGATTTTTCAAATTTGCTTTCTTTGATAACATGTGATGTTCAATGTATTTAGTGATTACTTATTCTGCGGTGGAATTGTTTTGGTTTGATGTTCAGTCGACATCTTTTGTATCTATTGTTTTCAGTAGTTGATTCATTATGTCTGTAGCATGTTCTGATTTTAAAGATTGTCAAAGGATGTACGTTGCTAATGCTACTTTAAGCAAGATGAAAGGGTTTCCTCAGATGTTGATCATCTATTTTTTTTTATGTCAAATTTGTTTCAATCTGTCTTCGTTTCATGTTCGAAATTATGAATCCCTTCAGGGCTATTGATGCTAGAGAGAGGGCCATTGTGGCCTTTGGCATTCATATTGTTAGAATCTCTCTTATGTTACTGGTTCGCTTATACCTTTACGGAGATGTGAAGATTGGGTGTGGATACTGTTATGGTAGATATTTGTTGAGTGGTGCAGGGCACCCTTATTTTGAGCGAATTTAGGAATCTGATAAATTTTGATTTGGGAATAATAAGATTCTTGTTTTGTGGTCTTCTATTAATGTAGGTTGCATACATCAAGAAAGTGAAATATAGACATAATAGCACATCTTTATGAACTACTTTGATACCGTAGCTTTGTCACATTGTCCGTAGTGGTAATATTACTCTTGTATTCCACTAGGTGCAGTATCTTACGAAATTGAAATCACGCCTTTGACGTTTTCTCTCCATATATTATCGTATCTTGTTTTTTTGCCTTGTATTTGAACCTGGTTGAGCCAAAAAAGCTACCAGTTTTGTCACCTGGAATGCTGTCATCTCTCACCAGGAACCCTATAAGTGTTTTACTAGCTACTGCAGGTGGTGTGGGTAGTTTTGAATGTGAAACCAACGACGAAGTACTAAGAATCTCAACTCCAATTTGAATTTCTTGGAGCCATCCTAAGGATCAGCAGTCTAATACGATGAAATTATCACAAATCGTATTTGTATGATGTTGAAAGTAGGTTTACTGAGTTCATACAGTGCTTTATGATTAGATAATTTGCTTTGGCAGTATTTCTGACCGGACAATCTTCAACCATGGAAGGTCCTCCCTCTTTCAATGTTGGATTGCCATAGTTGTGATTTACTTCGAATTTGTGAGAAGGTTAAGCACAATAATACATGACATCTGGGGAGTTTACACTTCTAGATTAATAGTTTTTTTTGTGAATTGGGGATGTGAAGAGAATCAGTGAAGTTGATTTGTGAATTTTGCTCATGAGCTATTTTATTGAATAATGCTACAATTGGTCTTCCGGCCTAGTGGATGCTTTTCCTCGTTAAGCATACGAGAGGGGTGAGGTTTGGAATTTGGAGTTCAATATCTGCCCTGTGCAAGATTTCCCTGATTAAAAGAAGAAAAAAAAAAATCTAAATAGAGATGGAAGAGAAATGGATTAAATTAGAGTGGTATGTTTGTCTTTTCAAAACATCCTTCTAGTGTTAAAGATAATGATCATGGTCGTCGTCGTCGTGGCCTCGGCTCCATCCATTTTGCTCTCCGCTGTGCGAAGTGCAGGAGAACAGTGCACGATGGGAGGTGATCCCTGAAGTCGTCCCAAAAGCACATTTGGGATCATCCCCTACTAGAAGTTAATAGTGGCTCCATTATCTATGCACACTACTATCCTCATCCACCTCAACGCAAAGGTTGTATGAAACATTTCAGACCTATATATCAACTACTGATATGAAAACGTTTCGCCCAGTTTTTTTAGACTTTTAAGAATTTTAACCAGTCAAGGAAGTTCGAGCATTCAAGAACGGCTCATGACTCATGAGGCTATATTTCTCAAGATGTATTAATGAAAATGTTAGTTTTCAGAATTTCCCAAGATTTGCACATGAAGAAATGTGAAATGTATTTCTGAAGGCTATAATTGATAGCTATAACCACGTATAAACCCTAAACTGCTATAAAAGTGAAATGTGACTCGCATAGAAGAGGTTATGGCCACTTAATGGAGAAATACTTACATGAAACAGAGATAACACTATTTTGCTCTCCTCAGCCAATCACAGTATGCCGCGCGTGATGACTTTACTACGTAACAGTATGTAACTGGTTGGGGATAGCATTGTTTCATACAAGTTTTTCTGCACTTAGTGAGGCCTAGTTACCACTTTGTGATAGAAAGAGCTGCATGGTGAGGGTAGTAAGAATACATATTACAAATGCAAATAAAGAGTGATGAGCTAGGACAGGATAACAACAATGTTATTTACGTAAGAAATCAATATTTGAATAGAAGTCGTAGCATTATAACCAAATCTAAACCTTCCAATATTCACAATTATCTGAGGAAAAACATGGGTTAAAGTCAAATTTATTCTCGCATACAACGGGGTATTGTACTCTACATGAGCAAAATTACTTCCGAAATCTGAACCCTCGATCAACCCCTTTTATTTCAAAAAGCTATGCCAACTTTGAATTAAAAATGAACCCTACAAAGTGAATTCCTCAGTTATACAATCATCCGAAGCCCAAGTTAAAGACTGAGAAGAAGAGCTGGGTATCATACAATTCCCTCGTCTTGACAAATCACACAAGGGAAAAAATTATTGGAATTGAAGATCAAAAAGCCGTTTATTTAGAGCAACATCGACTCGGGGTTCTCAATGTAGCCTTTGAATGCTTTAAGCCATTCCGCACCGATTGCACCTAAACAAGAGCAAGCGGCATTAAGTTGTTATGTATTTCAGAGACGTATACAGCTAGTCCTAATGATTTGAGATTTTCAATTCCAAGAATACATCAGAGATGGACATACCATCAATAACACGATGATCACAGCTTAGTGTTACAGACATGAAGGAAGCAAACTGGTATTGCTCGGGCCCAGAACTAGGTACAACCCTCTTCTCAGCTGCTCAGGGACAACACAGAATAAACATAAGAATAATTTTGGTCCAAAGAAGACATAATTAAGTTCCAAACATACCTGATCCAACTGCAAGAATGCCTGATTGAGGAGGGTTAATGATGGCACAAAATTGCTTGATGCCAAATGGACCTCCCAAATTCGTTACTGTAAATGTGCCTCCCTTCAAAGAGTATAAAACAATTTTAGATCAAAACCACAAGGTTATTACCTGCAGACAATAAGGGACATAGAAATGTTACTAACCTCATAATCTTCTGGCTTTAAGCTGTTCTCTCTGGCTTTTTGGGCCAGCTGCCTGACCTCCTCAGCTATGCTGGAGAGTCCCTTCTTGTTTGCATCCTACAAATTTTACAATGTACAATCAGGTAAACTGCCGTTATAACTAAGTATTCCCAACAGCACAGGACCAAGCCAATCACTCACCCTAACGACAGGCACAAAGAGTCCATTTTCTGTCTGCACTGCAACATTAATGTTCACATTGTGAAACCTGAGAATAGAAAACCGCAAAGTGTTATTTCAACTGTAATATGGCAACTTAATTAAGACTTTTGTATCTAAACTCACTGGCGGATGTGATCATCTGTCCATGAACTATTGCATTGAGGAACCTTTTGAAGAGCCAAAGCAGCAGCCTGCAGTAATAGTAGCATTTGGAGTGAATATACAGTCATAAAGGTGTTATATACCATCCAGTATACTTCATTTTTTATTTGCTCTTACAAGAACTTATAACTTATCTGGGTTCTAGTGATCTCTAGACCCATCAGTCTCCCCCTTCATATACCTTTTTTGATAGACTAGAAGCCACTCTAATGATCATGAAATTTCATTTCATCATTCTAGAGATCACAAGTACCCGTTATCTCATTCTGCATTCAAGCACCTCATAAATTCCATTGGTCTTACCATGGATGGAAATTTGTACCTCAATTGGGTTCTCAAAAAATTCAGTGAAGAAAAAATTGTGTACCTTAATTACGAGATCATTAACAGATAACCGCTTCCCACCTGATGCTTCTTGTAATGCATTGAGTTGGCCTCTCAAACTGCAGATAAAATAAGAGTTAAACGTATTGCAAGATACGCAATTAGTACAATCTTTAAATTGTTCAGAAAATTATACTCACTCCATGAGTCTGTCAACACATGTATCTACAGTCAAATAATAATGAGGAATTGTTTGCTTTGATAATAATAATCTCGAAGCTGTGATCTGCAAAAATAAGACCAGATATAGCTTCAGAAAGAATAAACTTTGAAGTAACAACAGAGAATAAACAATTAATAGATGAAAAGTCCTTTGAAACATGTAAGTGAAACAAACCAAAGAAACATGTCCAACATTTTCAGAGACAGTACTTCAGGTACACCAAAGAAATAAATATAGCAGTGAGAAGGAATGGATAGAAACAATTTTGCCACAAGGAAAGGGCAATAGCAAGAAAAATAAACAAGAAGGAATGTTATGGCCCTGATGAGGTTGGAGCCAAACACGATTCATGCAGTAGACCCCAGTAGTTAAGATCAACTACAAGTACAAATCTTGACACATGAAACAAACAGAAGATATTGGCCTAGATATCACATAAAAACGATTCCATGCATCCTCTCAAAACCATTAATTATGACATAAAATAAGTAAAATAATTACTTCTAATATTACCTTCCGTATCTGAGAATGAGGGATATCGGTGTAATCTAATGCTAATGCTGCAGGTGCCCCGCCCTTAGCTTTGGGAGCTTCCTTCCCACGGGAAGCTACATAATTATGAGAAAACAAAAGAAAAAGATCAAACACAGTTTTTAATCATCAGCTGGATTAGATTTTTCTTCACAAGAAAAATATGGTAGACAAAACGTTTCAAGGACGAAATGAACCAAAAATAAATTAAAGTTAAAATAAAAAAGAGTGACAAAAGTATTAATTATTAAACACGAGTCTTGGATAATACCCAAATACTCTTCAACATCAGCCTTCACAATGCTTCCATCAGGACCCGTTCCTTTGATACTTGATAGGGGCACCTAAAGCAACACAGAAGTCAGAATTGGCTCAATGACGGTAAGTGTTTCCTACCATCAAATGATAATAACTCAGCCACAGCAGTTTATATGGCATACCTTGTGCTCTTCAGCCAAGTTTCTTGCAAGAGGACTAGCAAATATGCGATCACCAGAAGGGGCAGCTGCAGTGGGCTTTGAAACCTTTGGCTCTGGAGAAGTAACTGGTTCTTCAACCACCTCCTTTTTGGGAGGGGTAGGCTCAGGTGACGCTTTAGCTGCAGCAGCGCTGGCACCTGATGCTGATGGTGTGTAATCTTTAAATTTTGCAATATCTTCCTCATCTTCAACAGTTATTGCAATCACCTATGTGCCAACACCATTAGCAAGTACTCACATTATGCCAAGATGTTTCTTTCTATTTAGTCTAATTTACTCCCATTGGAATGATGAAGTAAACATCTACCCAAGATCCGTAACAGTTAACTAAATCAATACCTCACCAACTTTGATTCCTTGGGTCCCATCTCCTCGTACAATCTTGGCAAGATAACCGTCTTCCATGCTTTCCATCTCCACTGTAGCTTTATCCTTAACACGTAAGTGGATATAAAGTACATGTCAGCTTTCCATCATGAAAAGAAGCACATAAAACTAACAATATGCAGATACGCAATCAACAGACTCAACAGGTAAGTGGATGTAAAGTACAGGAACCTACAGTTTCAACTTCACAGAGCACTTCACCAGGAGAAACTTTATCGCCCTCTTTCTTCAACCACCTTGCAATATTACCCTGCATATCATAAAAGCATGACTTAGAAGGAAACAGTAAATTTTGGAAGGTATGACATTCCAATAAGCCTCAAAACAGCATGTACCTCAGACATAGTGGGTGAAAGAGAAGGCATTCCAAGTTCTTGGTGTGGAGGAAGGGCTGAAGGGTGTTGCACAGATGAGTTAGATGATCATATGACTCAAGATAACACTTTTGAGGATGACCAATTCAAAAGTACAAAATGAAAGAAGATCGCACTTCAAAAGGAGATGCATATCCCAAAAATAATCAAATAAAATATTCACAATAATCTCATAGTTTCACACAATTCCTTTTGGAATCCTGCTGTGCAATTATGCTGAACAAACTAGAAGATGAGAAATGTTGATCCATGCACACATGTGCACGCACTCACAATAAGTTGAAATAAATTCACATTAAGAAAACTACTTCCCTATGCATTAAAGTAGCACGGATCTTGAAAATATAATAAATAAATCATTATTAGAAGATTAATGGCTAGTACCTACCATCGAATCAAAATATCCAAACAGAGTTATGGGAATAAAAAATTAACCAACACAACAAAGCCAGTCATTGATGACAACAATACACTTTCTATTTCCATCATGACTAACCTAGAAATAGATGAGCTTGAGAAATCTCTGAACAGATAATAAATTATTATGGCTCTATGCTAGAAACTTGTGTAGTTGAAACAGCTCTCTATAAGGAACATGAAATGCATCATCATAATAGGAGATCCAAAAGCCAATGTTCACTCAAGGACACAAAAGTGCATAACAAAATTAGATAGATGCAAAAGACCAAGATCATACCTGCATCGGATGAAAAGCCTCTCCTCAATTGCACCTGCATACTGATAAGGGGAAAAGCAGATGTATCAAATAAGAATTTTCCACACAGATACAGAGTAACAAAATCTAGGACAGCATACCATGAAAGCTGTTTGTTGGATACCGAACCAGAAATTGAATTTCCTAGTTTCGTTGTCGTTGAGACATCCCTGGTAAATGTACCCGACAATGATTTCTACAAAACATGACATATGATGGTGTTATATAATTGATACAAAGTTCACTTTGTAAAAAATAAAAAATAAAAAATAAAAAGTTTTTGAAAAGATTAATAATAAAAATAAATATATAAAAAGATAAACGATTAAAACTTTTGCATCTATTGCCATATTAACATGATGGAAACTAGTTTAACTTACAGTGGTACTGCTGAAAGACCTACAAACTCTTGCTCTTTCTGAAGGCACATAACTGTGGCGATGGGCCTTCCGTATATCTGAGATAAAATTGATCTTGCTTAAATCAACTAAACAAAATTTCAGAAGCAATTTGAGAAATAATCCAAGTGGCAAGTTGCATCCAAATGACGCCATATATCTTGTGTCGCACATTGTACAACAAGAAACCTTTAAAAAAACCAACTAGGAAATCCTTGGACTCCAGCTTAAAGACAGCCATAGTAAACTAATGCAGTTAGGTCATCAGGTCAGCAAGTTATTACTTATTTCATTTTCACACGGAAAACAAAACAAAAATAATAATAAATAACATAGGATCACCTTCATCATCTCATATCTACAAGATCACCTTATTTAATCTGCTTAATTCTAACCATCAGGTCTGAACAAATATATTCATGGTAACAATTTATCAGGATTAGCTACTTCTGTAGTCATAAGCAAGATTAGCTTGAGAAATTGACAGGAAGAACTAGTTAACACTTGAAACAAATACATACGTATACCACAAGAAAAAAAGGGGGCATTCCAATTCACTTACCAATAGATGGTTGAGCATCATGAGAAAAAAAACGAACCAAGAGGGCCTGCTCTTGCCGTAGTAAGTTGGAAGCATTCCTTAACTGCAGTGCACACAAATATTGTACAAAATTACGTCTTAAAAACCATAAGTTACATAGATTAATACTTGAAACATACCCAAATCAATTATATAAAGCACCTACAAACAGAAAAACAAAAAAAACAAAAAACAATAGCAATACATTTTATATAATTGCCTATCTTAATTCGGCAATGTTAGCTAGTAAACACTATTTGGTTAATTGGGCAATGTTAGCTCGTAAACACTATTTGGTCATGGTAACTACAAACAAAAATAGAAAAACTTGTATCAACAACCAACACTGAAAAACTAGACTTCAAAAAGCATGATACTCTGCCTACAATTCCAAAACTAGTGAAATTCAAATTAATGACACCCTGGACATAGTATAGCTAAATTACCCATTTGAGAGAATTCAGTCTGAAAGTAACACTACCTACCTCCATCTATATAAACACACGCCCAGCCTCAACAAACGAAGAAACTAAGGCCATATAAAGGAAATATATACAGAAGACAGTCCCTACCTGCTACCAAATTTCGAGTTACTCAAAAAGAATGAAAAGGTATGCTGAAGTATAAACAGTATCCTCCAATTACTACCAAGTTAGAGAATTTAAGTCTTCGAGTGAATTAAAATCACTATAATCAATCTAAAACGAGGCTGAGATTCAAGATTTGTGAAACTAAAACAGTAAAAAAGTAGTGCCTGGCGACAAACCCATTAACACAATAAGCTTTAAATTGAGAATCTCAATGCCTGAATAAAAACCAATCGCTAAAACTCTGAAAATTATCACCAAAAGGCAAAAAGTGAAAAAATAAATAAAATTTTCATGAGATAAATGGTGAAATTGAAGCTCACCTTTTTCGAGTGGTGGATGATATGAGATGCGTAAGACATTTTTCTGGTACCAAACCGATCAAATAAAAAGTACCCAAAAAAAAAACAGTGAAGCAGGGTTTTTAGGGTTCGATGATCGAACCAGATCGCACTGACTTTGTAAAATATATATAGGTTTTTGTGAATTTTATTTGTGCGTTGGAGAGACTGAAATGGAGGAGGAGATGCAAAGAGAGAGTTTTTGGGCTGGGCTTTGTTTATTTGTTTGTTTGTTTGTTGAGATGAGTAGGCGCCCGCCTTTCTGGAATTACCTAACTTTGTTTAAGCTTCCAAAACTCACTCCCTCACTTGAGTAGGTGCGTCTGCTGTATTTCACGAGCCGTCAAATTTTTACAGCTGAAATGGTCCTTTTTTTGTTGGGGCCATAGTCTAGCAAAAATAAAAATAAAAACGTGATTGTTATAAAATAACCTGGAATATGTGCGAATTTTGAGCTGCACATAAAGTAGATGAGACACAGTATTTAACGAGGTTCGGCTACGCCTACGTCCTCGAAGAGCAGCAACAGTAACTTTTCACTATATAATAATATGACTACAATAGTGTTTACAATATGCGTGACTCACTGAATTTTCTCTCTGCTTACTTACCCTCTTCTTTCCTCTTCTTTCTCTTTCCTCCTTTCCTTTTATTCTTTCCGTTTCCTATCTCTTTCTCTCTTTTTCTTTTCCTTCTTTCCGTTTCCTATCTCTTTCTCTCTTCTTCTTTTCCTATTTTCTTTCTCTCTTCTTCTTTCTCTATTTATAGACATGTTAAATGACACCCGTGATTCTACAATACACATCCGTGAGTGTGCAGCTGATAAACCTCCAAATACTTTGCTTAATTTTCTTTGTGGGCCCCATAAATGTGGGCTCCACATGTTTCTTCTTTACAACACTCCCCCTTGGAGACCACATGTCTCTAGATTGGTTGCCTCATTAAAACCTTGCTTGGAAAAACCCAGTGGGAAAAAACCTAAGCGAAGGAAAAAGAGTACAACGTGCATATGTCCTATGTTAGAGGACTTTTGAATGCTCCCCCTGATTTTGCATGCTCCAACTTGATTGCTTGCAGAGTTGTCGTAATCCGATGTCATGCACTAACTTTTGGAATGTATATTTCGGCAATGATTTAGTGAAGAGATCTGCCAGGTTATCACTTGAACGGATTTGTCTGACTTTGATTTCTTGACTCTTCTGGAGCTCATGTGTATAGAAAAACTTTGGTGATATGTGCTTGGTCCTGTCACCCTTAATATATCCTCCTGTGATCTGAGCAATACAAGCTGCATTGTCCTCATTCAGAATTGTTGGAGTGTCTGTTGTTGAGGGTAGGGCACATGTGCTTCGGATGTGATGGATTACCGACCTTAACCAAACGCATTCACGACTGGCTTCATGGAGGGCAAGTATTTCTGAGTGATTAGAAGATGTGGCCACTAATGTTTGTTTTGTTGAGCGCCATGAGATCGCAGTTCCTCCACATGTAAATACATACCTAGTCTGTGATCGTCCTTGATGTGGATCAGAGAGATATCCTGCATCAGCATAACCAATAATACTCTGGGCATTGGTCGATTCACTGGAATAGAATAACCTCATGTCTGTTGTCCCACGAAGGTATCGTAGAACATGTTTGATGCCGGTCCAGTGTCGCCTTGTTGGAGCAGAACTGTACCTTGCTAACAGATTTACTGAGAATGATATGTCTGGTCTGGTACATTGTGCTAGGTACAATAAGGCACCTATTGCACTAAGATATGGTACTTCTGGACCAAGGACCATTTCATCATTCTCTTTTGGACGATATGGGTCTTTCTTAGTGTCAAGCGATCGAACGACCATTGGAGTGCTAAGTGGATGGGCTTTATCCATGCCAAACCGTTCCAATACTTTCTCAGTATAAGTTGATTGATGCACCAAAATTCCATTAGCACTGTGCTCAATCTGCAAGCCAAGACAATATTTTGTCTTTCCAAGGTCCTTCATCTCAAACTCACGTTTGAGATAATCAACAGTCTTTTGAAGCTCTTCAGAAGTTCCAATTAGATTCATGTCGTCGACATATACTGCCACTATCGCAAATCCAGACTCTGATTTCTTAATAAACACACATGGGCAAATAGGATCATTTGTGTATCCTTCCTTCAGTAAATACTTACTGAGACGATTGTACCACATTCGTCCAGATTGTTTTAGCCCATATAATGATTTTCTCAATTTAACTGAGAACATGTCCCGTGGTTTGTTTCTGGCTGCTTCAGGCAACCTGAATCCTTCTGGAACTTTCATGTATATATCTGTATCCAATTCTCCATACAAATATGCGGTAATGACATCCATGAGTCTCATTTCAAGTTTTTCTGAAACCGCCAAACTTATTAGGTAACGGAATGTAATTGTGTCCATTACTGGAGAGTACGTTTCCACATAATCAATTCCAGGCCTTTGTGAAAAACCTTGCGCAACGAGTCGCGCTTTATACCTTGAGATCTCATTTTTCTCATTGCGCTTTCTTGTAAATACCCACTTGTAACCTACAGGGTTCACATTGGGTAGAGTTGGACTAATATGTCCAAAAACACTCCTTTTTTCCAAAGAATTTAATTCTACCTGGATTGCATCTTTTCACTTGGGCCAATCTTGCCTCTGTGTACATTCATTAACAGAGCACGGCTCAATATCATCATCTTTTATGATCTCAGCAGCCACTGAGAATGCAAATATATCATCGATGATCATCTCATTTCTACTCCACAATTCATCAGTGGACGTATAATTTATGGAGATTTCTTGACTTTCAGGTACGGTTGCCACTCCAGGGGCACTTGTCTTACCAATGACGTTTTCCTTGTCAGGAAGTACCTGTCCCTCTTTGGGGGCATTTGAATTATGAATTGTGGGCTCTCTATTTATTTCATTTGGATTCATTTTGTCCATCAACTTCCTCTTTCGAGGAATTGAATCCTTTGAGCCTAGTGGTCTACCACGTTTTAGGCGTGCAGCAGATGAACCATTTGCTGGGACATTGCTTTGTCCATTATGGACATCAATCCGTGCGGGTGTATTTGCAGCTAGGATATGAGATTTCGTCACCTTTGCTGCATCATTAAATGCATCTGGCATCTGATTGGCAATACTTTGGAGGTGAACGATCCTTCTCACTTCGTTTTCGCATTGAGTAGTATGAGGATCGAGATGAGACAATGTGGATACATTCCAGGATAATTCATGTCGTTTTTCATGAATGAGTTTGCCTTGTTCTTTAGACACAGATTTTTCTCCCCCTAATGGTGGGAAGATTGTCTCATCAAAATCACAATCCGCAAATCGTGCGGTAAAAATATCACCCGTCAGGGGTGCCAAGTATCTGATGATAGATGGTGAATCAAAACCAACATAAATTCCCAATCTGCGTTGAGGGCCCATCTTAGTACGTTGCGGTGGTGCAATGGGCACATATACCGCACACCCAAAAATTCTTAAATGTGAAATGTTTGGTTGATTTCCCAATACGAGTTGTATTGGAGAACATTGATTGTTGGTGACGGGCCTCAATCGCACAAGCGATGCTGCATGTAAAATGGCATATCCCCAAGCAGAAACTGGCAACTTTGTTTTCATTAGCAAAGTGCGTGCTATCAATTGAAGGCGTTTAATTAAAGCTTCTGCCAAGCCATTTTGAGTATGCACATGGGGAACAGGATGTTCAATATCAATGCCTAGTGACATGCAGTAGTCATCAAAAGTCTGAGATGTAAATTCACCAGCATTATCGAGTCTGATTGACTTAATGGGATAATCTGGGAATTGGGCTCGTAATTTAATTATCTGAGCCAAAAGCCTAGCAAATGCCATATTCCGAGTAGATAAAAGATAAACATATGACTATCGGGTAGATGCGTCTACCAAGACCATAAAGTACCGAAATGGTCCACATGGGGGATGAATGGGTCCACAAATGTCCCCTTGAATTCTCTGCAAAAATGATGGAGACTCAACATCAACCTTTGGTTGTGATGGTCTGATCACCAACTTCCCTTGTGAACAAGCTTGGCAAAAGATGTCGCTTGATAACATAATGTGTTTAGTCAACAAGGGATGTCCTTTAGAGTTGGTGATGATCCTGCGCATCATGGTGGATCCAGGATGACCCAACCTGTCATGCCAAAGCTTAAAAGCATTTGAGTCAGTGGACTCTTGGTCCATGACACTATGTGCCTCAATTGTCCGTATGGTTGTGTAATACAACCCTGATGAGAGCTCACAAAGCTTTTCCAGTATACGCTTTTGCGTATCACTGGAGGTAATACAAAGATATTCCATGTTTTCCTCTTTCTTTTTTTCAACATGGTAGCCATTCAAACGTATATCTTTGAAACTCAACAGATTCCTTCTGGAGTTAGATGAATACAAAGCATCTGGAATGGACAGTATTGTTCCATTCGGTAACATAATTTGGGCTATTCCTGAACCTTCAATCAGATCTTCAGGACCTGATATGGTTGTTACCTTTGCTTTTGTAAGCATTAATTTTGAGAAATACTTCCGATCTTGAAGGATCGTATGAGTAGTTGCGCTGTCTGCGAGACAAATATCTCTGCCATAGCCTTTGTTTTGAGGGCATCCATAATTTGCATCCATGCCACCAAATAAGTAAAATAAGCTGGATTAATAAAGAAGAAAACATTACCACTTTTATTGGATTGAAATTTAAACAACACTTCAGCTAATACAAATAGTATATTAAGGAATTCAATCTAATTCGGACACATAACCTTCATTCCCTCTTTCAGTAACAAAATCAGAAACATCTAGATGCGTCTTGTTTAGCTGACGTGATATTTCTGATGAGCCATCTGTGGCTGGCGGAGCATGATCAATGTAATTTATCTCCACTTTCCTATTCTTAAGTGAAGCTTGATAGAGATCCGCCAAATGCCTGGGCGTACGACATGCGCGCACCCAATGTCCCTTTGCACCACATCTGTGACAAGGGCTTTCAACATTTCTAGGCACATGGCTCATCTGTGCATTTCCCTTATTACGGGATGCATTTTTGCCATTCGTGGATGGACTGCTCCTTGGACCTAAACCCTCTGAACGAGCGCCACGATTTTTTCTACTTCCTTGCCAGTGGCCACGCTTGCCCCCTCGCTCACGTTTGTAGATACTGCCACGAGATGAAGTGGCATTCACTTCCTGAGATGCAGCATTTATTTCAGGAAGTGGTGTTGAGCCCGTTGGGCGAGATTGGTGATTCTTTAATAAGAGCTCATTATTCTGCTCAGCTAACAAAAGGCAAGATACAAGTTCCGAGTACTTCTTGAAACCGCTATGTCTGTATTGCTGCTGAAGGAGGACATTTGAAGCATGAAAAGTGCTCAGAGTTTTTTCGAGCATATCCTCATTAGATATATTTTCCCCACATAGCCTCATTAATGAGGTAATTCTGTGCATAGCAGAGTTATACTCGGACACTGACTTGAAATCTTGAAATCTCAAGTGGGTCCATTCGTATCTAGCTCTTGGGAGAGTCACCGTCTTCTGGTGATCGTATCTTTCACCTAGAGCTTTCCACAGAACCAACAGTTCATCAACCACCACATATTCGCTCTTCAACGCTTCATGGATGTGGCGGCGAAGAAAGATCATGGCCTTCGCATTCTCTTCAGGCGAAGCATCATTCTCATCTACAATTGTTTGTCCGAGGTCATTGGCTCGTAGATGAATTTTGGCATCCAGGACCCATGATAAATAGTTGTCCCCGGAAAGGTCCAAGGCAGCAAACTCTAGTTTTGCCAAATTTGCCATCCAAAACTTTAGGCTCGAGATCTGGAATATTAAGCCACTTATTAATAGGAATTTCAGGTCCTCATTATTCAGGTATATTAATTGATGATAAAAGTAAAGTGTTATGAATTTGCTGGTATGGACGATAAACCCGCACCATACCTTAAATGTGCGGTAAAGTAAATGTGCTTGTATGTGCACTAATTCTGCTCCATACATTTAAATAAAAGTAAAGGCGTGGACGATAAACCCGCACCACCCTTTAAATAAATATTACCGTATGGGTAATAAGCCTACACCATACCATAAATAAAATTAAATGTGGGGTTAAAACCACCACCGAATAAGAAAAAAAAAGTTAGTATTAGTAACGGTCTCCCACTGATAATATGTTTAGTATTACCAAGGGTCCATTTTTGTTAATGGTTAGTAATAGAGAAGCAGATAAATATAGTATATTATATAGTGTTGAGTTGAAAATTTTCAGAAATAAAAGGAGAGACTATCGTGCTGATAACGTGTTATAAAATAACCTAGGATATGTGCGAATTTTGAGCTGCACGTAAAGTAGATGAGACACAGTATTTAACGAGGTTCGGCTACGCCTACGTCCTCGGAGAGCAGCAACAGTAACTTTTCACTATATAATAATATGACTACAATAGTGTTTACAATATGTGTGACTCACTGAATTTTCTCTCTGCTTACTTACTCTCTTCTTTCCTCTTCTTTCTCTTTCCTCCTTTCCTTTTCTTCTTTCCGTTTCCTATCTCTTTCTCTCTTTTTCTTTTCCTTCTTTCCGTTTCCTATCTCTTTCTCTCTTCTTCTTTTCCTATTTTCTTTCTCTCTTCTTCTTTCTCTATTTATAGACATGTTAAATGGCACCCGTGATTCTACAATACACATCCATGAGTGTGCAGCTGATAAACCTCCAAATACTTTGCTTAATTTTCTTTGTGGGCCCCATAAATGTGGGCTCCACATGTTTCTTCTTTACAACAGTGATATCTTTCTTGGGTTTAAAACCGACTGCTAGTCGGGCTCTGTGCAGGACGTTCGTTCTTTGATAAATATTGAGTTGTCGATATGACATCAATAATGTGTCGATATCATTGTTGTTAACAAAACGTATTAATATATTATCGCTATATTGATATGTATCGACAATACGATCTTTTTACATGATGTCATGCACATAAAATTTCTATTTAAATAACTCCAAAAACACTTTTTAAAAGCCAAAAGTATAAGTTGACCTTTTTCCCTAATGATTTCATTTACAATCAGAAGTTTATTCTCCATGCTATAGGGATGTTTGGTTGCATGAAGGAATGAAATGGAAATGACTAAGGAGAGTGAAATAGAAATGATATAACTTGGTTGAAAATTGGAATCAAATCTAGGCTCAAGTTTCTAGTTCAGATTTTTGTCCCAAATTCCATGTCGAATTTAGGGTTTAGGTCTCATTTCATCAAGTATTAAAAATTAGTTTGTTTCTAGGGTTCTTGGTTTGGTATGTTGATTCAAGTTCAATTTCAGAACTTAAATTTAGAGTCACATGCCAGCGGTCTTGGCATCTTGTCAAAGTATGAGTTTTGGAAGTTGAAATATTTTAAAGCAAGTGAATTGTATGAATGAAATGTGCATTCCCTACTCTAGTTTGAAATGCCATTTCTAGTGTATTGGAGGAAGGAGAATGAGCGTCATCAAGTTATATATTTGAACCAAATAATGGAGTGGACCTTCAGATTTTGCATAAAACTATAGTTTTTTTTATATATTTCTTTTGAGGGATAATTTTAAATTTTAAGCTAAGTTCTCACTTACTTTTGAGGGATAATCACAAGCAGCAATACATCCAAGTAAACAACTGCAAGCATTGTCAACCATTTGTTTAAGACCTTCATAGCTTCAAAGAGCCAAAATCCATTTCTTTGACCAAGCCAACAAACCTTCCACACTTGTGAGAAGTAATTTATTTTTTATTTTTTAATTGTTTTTTTGGGTGCCCATTTGAATTTATGAAGAATTATTGGGCCGCAAAATATAATTTTGCGTGTCTGGGCCCATCGTGACATCGATCTTCTAACATGGGCTTTATCCAAATAAACGAAAGGACACGGGAAGCGGGAGAGAGACAGATGTCGTCCTCTTCCCTCGAAAACTGTTTAAGAGAGAGACAGAGTGAGTGAGAGAGAGAGAGAGGGCTTTAGACAGAGAACAGAGAGAGAAAGCTTTGAGAGGGGAGAGAAACAGAAAGCTTTGAAGGGGAGAGAGAGAGAGAGAGAGAGAGAGAGAGAGAGCTTTGAAGGGGTAGGGAGAGAGAAGGAACGTATAATGGGAAACCAAAAGCAAAAATGGACGGCGGAGGAGGAAGAAGGCCTACTGGCCGGAGTTGCAAAGCACGGCCCGGGCAAGTGGAAGAACATTCTCAAAGATCCCGAATTTGCCTCTGTCCTAATACACCGCTCCAATATCGACCTCAAGGTTCCCTCCTATTTACATATATTGCCACTTACTTCCCTCTTTCGCTCTGTTTTTTGTTTTTGTTTGTGTTGCTAAGTTTTAAAATTAATAAATAAATAAAAATTTTGGTTTTTTGAAAGCTGAATTGGTGGTGGTTGAACTGTTAGACAGATAGACAATTCAATCAAGTTCTGAGAATATGTAATTTCCGGCTTAGAAAACAGAGTGAAAGAAACCCTAGGTTTGGTTTTGTCTGCATTTGGTTGTGGTTGTATTGGCTGCTGCTGTAAAGCTTCATGGAATTGAATTAGCCCATAAAATGTGACTCTCCTTGGTCTCTTCTTTTGTTTTTAACATATGATGGTTTTCAAATGCTGTTTACTTGTCTCATTTTTGCTGTTTGGTCCCTTCTTTCGTTTTTTTTTTTTTGGAAAGAAAAAAGCTGTTTACTTGTCTCATTTTTGCTCTTGTATCAGGATAAGTGGAGGAACTTGAGTGTTAGTACTTCTGGACATGGTTCTAAGGACAGACCAAGGGGTACAAAGGTAAAAAATAGAGTGTCTGCCCAGCACCTTGTTCGTAACTCTGCTCCTACTGCTTCGGTTCGTCCCAATGCATCTCCTGCTTCAGCCCCTCCCAATTCATCTCCTGCTTCAGTTCGTCCGAGTGCATCTCCTGCTTCAGTTTGTCCCAATGCATCTCCTGATGCCATGATGGACGATGCGGTTAATAGTGCACCAGAATTGAAAAGTGCTTCACAGTGCGTGTTTTTCTGATCCTTATGTTGTCACTCCATAGAAACTGTGTTACATATTTCTGGTTGATACTGCTTTTTTTTTTTAGACCACGTTTTAAATAAACATGATGTTTGTGACTGTGTTTAAATTGTAGTAGAAAGTCTAGAAATGTATGCTATGTCTTATAAAACATTTTAGATTATGGGTGCCAAAGATGGAGGGATATATTCCTGAATCCCAACATGCTGCTGAGAAGAGCCCTTTCAATTTTCCTCTTTTTTCAGACAACTTGAATTAAGAATTGAAATACGTTTGCTTATCTTGGACTGGGTTGAAACACAGTTTCAGGGGGCATTAGAAATCTTTGAAAATGTCAAAGCTGTCTAAATTTCTTAAACTAGATAGAGCCAGTGTTGACCTTTTGTGTATTATGATACAGTACGGTAGGAGGAAATGAGCTATTTACTACAGATCCAGCATGTTTGTATGATATAGATGCAATCGTGCAACCTCTATTGTGATAGACATTGAAATTTAGTTTGTTCGTTAGTTTGATTGTTCCATTATTTATCACAAGTTAAAACTGTGCTATTTACTGTCTTAACCATTCAAAAAAAATTCTGTTTTTATTTATTTATAGAGTTGATAGCCACACTTGTTAATGTAATTCTTCTGCCTTATGGATAGGTTTTTGTTTGAGGTATCTTCAAGGTACTTGATCCATTCTTTATTTATTTTACTATGTTCAACAGGTACGATCCAATGATTTTCCAGGCCCTTTCAACGATGAAAGATATGAATGGATCTGATTTAGGTGCCATTCTTAACTTTATTGAGGTCAGAAAGAGGTCTTTTGTTATGTGTTATTAAAAATATTTTATCAAATCCATTTATTCTGAAAAAGCTGTATTAGCTTATGGAATATTTATAGCTTAGTTTGGGAGCGCTGCTGCTGAGATGTAAAGGAATTATGATGAGAAGAATCCTGCATTGCATGAATCTTTTCAACTCATCATATATTCAAAATTAAAATTTTGTTGCGTGAATTAAAGACTCGAGCAGTGTAAGGTTGGGAAGGTATATGCTAGTTTCATTCACCTTCCATGGGGTTACCAGTTGACTTGATATTTCTTTATCTGAGCAGTAGAATGGCACAGTTACTGACTCCTTGCCTCTCACTTGTATTTTTGAGTTAGCAATTAATCTCTAGCTGTCTTTTTAAATTTCATCTTAGTACAAGAAAGATGGTGACTGTCTTGCTACACATACTGCAGCAAAGGCATGAGGTACCCGTACCACCAAATTTCAGAAGGTTATTGGGTCCAAGGTTGAGAAGGCTTGTTTCACAAGGAAAACTGGAAAAGGTTTATGATTTTTTAGTACTTCTATTTTCTTTCTAACATTTCTCTACGTTGCTATGTTGAGTGCTTCTGTCCTGTCAAAATTTTGTTCCCAATTATACGACACTCTTATGATGCTTAAACATTCTGAGATTTCCCTTCCTCCTAAATGTAGGTACAAAATGGCTACAAGTTAAAAAAAGATGCAACATTTGGAACAAAAACACCTACACTTACGCGAAATCAAAGGGATGTTAGGCCCCGGAAATTGCAGAATTCTGGATCAATGACATTTACTGAAACAGTGCAGGATGCAGCTGAAACTGCTGCCCATAAACTTGCAGACGCTGAAGACAAATCCTTTGTGGCTGCTGTTGCAATGAAGGAAGCAGACAGGATTTCAAAGATGACAGAAGACAACGAGTCAATTTTACAGCTAATTGAAGAGATTTATGAACGATGTAATGCCGGAAACGCATATGCTTACTTTAGTCATTGTTAGTCTTTCCATTATCTTGATGCGTCTTAACTTCATAACATTTGTTTCAATCTTACAGGTTCACGTGGTGAAGTTGTCGCCTTGGCGTAGGTCATCAACTGTAAGTCTGATTAGTGGATTCCTTGTAATTTATCCGTATGTAAATTCGTTGATCCAATCACACAGTTTAAGCTCTTTCCTTTTCATGAAAATGCATCAGTATGCGGTTATACCAGAAGTCAATTCCATTTGGATGGTGTCTTGAGTGTTCCTGGATTCAACCTACAGCTATCTGCTTGTAAGATGTTTTCCTAGGTGTTTTTGTCTGTTTGTCTTGTGTACTCTAGCTGCTCGATGTCTAGGGTTGGTTCAATGTTACATGCCCATTAGGAACTGGGAAGATTAAAACCATGGACATGGTTTAATTAGGGCTTTTAGCAATCCCTTTTGATCTAGTTGACGATATCAAAACAAGAGGCAGAGGCTCATTTCCGATTTACGGGGTGAATTCAATTGGGATTTTAAAAAACTATTTAGGGATAAAAGAACTAGTGGATTTATGCAGAATATAATGACTTATAGGATTTCATTTATGGATTTCTATAATCAAGATTTTTTAGTTATGGATTGTAAAAGATTTATATAATAGGATTTATAAGATTTGAAAGGACCACATGGATTTAACTATCCATCATCATCCCTATTTAGAGTTAGCCTCTTGTTCATGGCATAACTACACCTCTCCACTCTTGAGGTCCACCATGACTTGGATTAAGCAACCGCAAGTGATAAGATCCATTATGCAGAACTATAATCACAACCATGATGGAGCACATTGTGCTCTGTTAGGGCACAACTGCCATGTCACCCACCATTTATAGATGTCCTGTTAACCCATTTGTAGGAAAATTAATGAGAGAAGATATCCACAACACAGTATGTGAGTTCCTGAGTAATGCATGTGATTTGTTTGGCACTTCTATATATACATGCAGTGAGGCCAATTTTACCTAAAAAGAGACAAATATGAACTGGGATTTTCTAAAGTGACAGATCAAAAGGCTCTTAAACATGTTGAAATCAACTATAAAAGTTCCTTGAATTTAACTTTATTATTATTAGATTTTCATTATTCTAAATAAAGGATTGTCCATCTAATGATTTCATATTGTTCTTCGTCCTTGCGAGCTAGCTAACAGTCCAAGTTATCAGCAAGCTTCCCATCGAGGAGGTGGTGGGCGGCTCCATGCAGCAACTGCTGCTGCTGCTCAGAATGGGGAAGCTCTTTGGAGTTTCCCGTCAGGTGGTGGGTGGCTCCACGCAGCAACTGCTGCTGCTGCACAAAATGGGGAAGCTCTTTGGAGTTTCCCATCAAACAGGTGGTGGGCGGCTCCAAGGGGTTGCACAACAGCCCACCATGCCTACCAGGGACCTTATAAATAGATTCTTCCACACAACTCAAGTGTAATGAATCACATTAGGAATCAATTTAGGTGAAAGACCTATCACCAGTAACAGCTTCACCATGCGTTTTATTTGCTTACAAAACTACCAAGTTGCTCCATTTGCCAGCTTTCATGAGAAGCAACATGTTCATGGAAAGGAGTGCATTGCTGCCAAAAACACATAGTGGATTTATTTTTATTTTTTTGTTTTATTAATATCCAGAAACATTTCTTCTATTTAAAACCAAGCATGCCCGTTCATCACCATGAAGAGAAGAAAAGTCGGGTTATTATTATACCTCCATCTTCACCACAAGTTCTTTGGCTTTTGGAGCAGAGACAACTATCTGCCGAGCACATAGGTTGATGAAATCTTCAACGCCAGCAGAGATAAAATCTCACACAAAAAATCAGATGGTTTAGGGTGGGATTTGCGATAGGGTTTGGTATTTATATTCTCACTAAAAAATCACACACAATTCCACATTTAGAAGAATCCTTCGAAATTATCAAGTTTTTGAATACCATAAGACTTTTTGTTACTTGTTTAAAGTCCTGATTGAATACCACTAAATTTGGTAACTCTTTTTTAAAATTCTTAATAATCTTAATGGAATACCACAAGACTAATTTATCTCAAAATTATCTTTTAAGATCGTGTTTAGTTGTGAGAATTGTCAGACAATTTGTAAGATGGGATTAAATCGGACATGAAACTTATAAGGATAGGAACATTACCAAACAAGCTACTTTTGTTGATGGAGTGACAATTATCCAGGGCGTGACAGACCAAATTAACACAAGAAAAGTTATCAGTTGATAAATCGAACCGAAACAAATTGTGGATTATTTTAATGACATATTGTTGTGTGTCAAGTTATTATTCGTTGGTTGAATGAATAATTATGAGATTGCACGCACTAAATTAATAAAACCACTCTGGAAATTGCAACCCTCTCATCTCTCAATCTTACCCTCCCTCAACTATCAGTCCCTACATTTAGAATCGGTGCATTTTTTCGCATTTCACTTCATCTAGTCCATTAGGTTACTTTCTTCATCTTCATCTCTGCACATTGACAAAACCGAACCAACCAATAAATGGACGAAATCGAACTAGCTGAATTGTGCCCGGCCCAAGTGAAACTGAGCATCCCCAAATAAACATGCCTCGAATCAAAGTCCACATCAAATCAAGTTCATGGAAAGACTAACAGCCCGTCAGCATTTCAATATTCTTTTGCGTCTCAACAATAGAAATTCCAGCAAAGAAACTTTCACAAAATTGCTCGACTGGCAGACAACCTAAGAATCTGAAGGAGTGGTATCCCACAAACAATGCAACCTCACAATCAATATTATAAGCACATATAACCTAATGTGGCTCCTAGTTGACGCCACAATCCAAATATCAGGGCTCAGATTTATAAGAGGACAAGCCCGAGCTCCGATGGTCTCAATGCACTTCTGATCCGATAATTGTAGAGATAATAATGAAGCTTACCATCACCTGGCCCAAATTTCAGTTCCTTCAAGAATGATTCATTTTGCATGACATCCAATGCATTGAAAACATCATAATCGTTGCGCTTTGCAACAATAAGAGCATCATTCATCAACTGTAGCAAAGGCGTCTTTGTCGAAACATTATAATAGGAATAAGCTGCTTTTAAAGACGAATAATTCTGATTGCCAAGGATAGTCGAAGGAAGAGTGTAAAAACTGCAGAAATCAGTGATTACATGAGTTTCTGGACTTTCAACCAGATAACTGTTCACAACATTCTCCTTTGGAAGAAGCCAGTGCTCCACATCGTTTTCATCAAGATCAGGTGCAACAACAAACTGGCTCAAATAATCCCTAAGTAGCCGTGTAACTGCAGGAACATCATGGAGCTCCATTTTTCTGAACCCTGGGGTGACTGTTGACTCTGGTAACCTGTAAAGTTTGATTGTTCGACTCATTGTCATTCTTGCACCAAGTCTAGAGAACCCAACATCAATCAGCTTCTTTGGATTCAAAGATCTGTGCCAATATTGGCAAGTTGATATAGGCGTAGGGAGAACAACACCAGCAGTATAAGCTGCTTGCCATATATTCTCCAAGTGAACCCTCCTAGTCACCTCTTTGATCATAACAGGGGCAAGTCTCTTTGATCTAAGCTTCTTATGAACACATAGGAAATTAATCTCTGCCATGATAACAACATCATTACGAACCCGGATTCTAGAAGGAACACCAGTAATGAAGGCAACCAACTTCTTTGAACTTATGACCCGGACACCAATGTGCCAACTCCTGAAATAACCTGGAGGCCGTAGCGCCCAACGAAGAAATTCCTTTGAATAATTAAATCTAAACATGTTCTCATCATCCTCAACATAGTTATTTGTAAGAAGGTTATAGACCTCAGTGCACATCTCTTCAGAGTCTATATCACATGTGGTCCATTCATAGAGGTTGGGAAGTTTGTACGGTTCCTGTTTGACTTCAGATAACGGTGTTGGGTCCTCAATTGAACCTTCAGGCAAACTGTTGTCCCCGAGGTCCTTGAATTGCCCGACAGGTTGGGTTTCCCAAAATTTATGTTTCTTTCCAACAGAGAGAGATTCTTGAACCTTTCGGGATAGAGAATCAAGTGTAAGGTCATTCTCAGAAGGTGCATTTCCATCAGGATTGGGGTTTGGAGTGTCTTCAGGTGATCCAGAAGATGGGTTGCTATCAACCATTTTGAACTAGTTTTAAGAAGATAGCCTGAAAGACAAATAACAAAGCCAATTCATTAATCAACAACATATTTCTTTTTCTTTTTGCGCCAATATACATCATAAAAAAGAATCTTCACATAAGCTTGTTAACTGCTAACAAATATATATACTTTCAGTTACAACAGGTATATATTTGCTTTACTGGGATGACCAATGAGGACTTCATTTTCCTCTCTTTTTTCCAGTTTTGTAAAAACCTAAAAAACAACTAATATCATCCTAATTTAACCATACTGCACTGACTCAATGCTTCTTTGAAAAAAAAATTAATAATTAAGTTAAACAAGCCAGGAATAACTATCTAAGTTATTTGAAACTAGTTTTCCATTTCCATTCTGTTTTCTCTTCTTTTTTTCTCACACTAAACACATCCGAGAAACAAAATTTCAATTTCTTTATATTATTCTCTTCTTAGCTCAATATTCCCACAAAACTTTCCTGGATCGATAGTGAACCTCAATTTTCCCCGCGTTCCCTTAATTTTCTCAGCAACCAAACATGTTGAGAGACAATGCATACAGAAAACAGAATGCCTGGACGATCTAAGCAGCAAAATGATTAGAAAATTCCAAATAATCACTACGAGTTCAGCCACAATTATAACCAATTTTAGATTCTCATTTCTCTAAACCCATACCAAAACCAGAAAAGACAACAGGGAATATTACGCTGCTACTAATTAAGATTTTCTTTTCTATTTCATTTTCCGAAAGCAGATAAACAGAGATTAAACATATATAATTTTTATTTTATAAAAGGATGAACTGTTACCTGAAGTTTCTCTAATCACAGTAAAGTTTGGAGCCGATCTATCAGAGATCCGTCTAGGGTTTCAAGAGAGAGAGGAGCTTTGGAGAAGTCGAAGAGGGTGTGTCATGGATGCTATTGAGTCGCTCGATCATATGCAATCATATGCAATTTTAAACTTGACTGATGGGCAAATTTGTCATTGTGTACGCGTGCGTATTGTTATGGATTGATTGATTCGATTCGCTCCAAATTTTCATGGAAAAGTTGGCTATAATTATACCTCAAAAAATGACCAAACAAAAAAGAAAAGAAAAGAAAATAGAGAAGCACACGATAAGTGTTTCTTCTTGAAAGTGATTTTAGCCTACAAACGAGTTCTAAGTGATTATGAATATTTATTTTTGCACACAATGTTCTACGTTCAAATTTCTTTTTTTTTCCTCAAGATTTTATGTTGTGATTCTTCCTTTTTATGAGGTTCTATAGTTGTTCCAAAAGATTACAAGAAGTGAAAATGAATATGTTCAAACTATATTTCCTAGTTAATAATTTGAGGAAACTACACTAGTCTCCATGGGAAATTTAGGGGTGCATTCCTTTGCAGTAAGGTAAGACCCTCTTGCTAATCCTCCAACAGAATGTTGATCCAACAACACCACTAGACCCTCCAATTAGAGCTCAATAGATAAAACATGAATGATCAAATCTTCAATATGCATTCCATAACAATAGATTTTAGGAGGACCTTGAGGAAAATGGAAAAAGGGCTTGAAACTAGGATGAGGAATATGTGGTGAAAAAATAGTCTTGTTGGGGTTAAAGTTCGGAAGGTAGTTTGAACAATAATTATTTTTTATTATAATACAAATGATATTGAGGGGGAAGATTTTCTCACACACATTGTTAAGGTGCCATGAAAGTTCGAACTTGAGACTACTAGTCTGCAAGTCAATATCCTTTTCTATTAGACTATACCCCTATTAGCCCACAAAATACCTTTTGATTAACTAGTTTGCTAAGAAATCACAATTTAACATCATAAGGGTGACCTAGAACAAAACGAAGGCTTTGCATTCTTGGAAACCCAATATAATAGTACCAGGAAATCCAAAGTGGAAAATTGTTTCTCATTTGGCGAAATTTTATAATAAGGGCGTCATATATGGATCATTCATGTGAACTTTCATATTATCCACAAAATTATTTTATTAAATTTAAATGAAATCACTATTCATATGAATCATTTTGCTAAAATAAAAGTTCACATATATAATTCATATATGACATCCTCATCACAAAACGGATGTGTTTGATGTTGGCATGATGATCTTGCTGAACATATGACAAGTTTTTTTGACAAGTTGGGCTGTCGAGTCAAATAAGAGTAAAAAAATGCACGAATAATAGTGGCTGACGCTTATGATGCTTTGCACTTAGCCACAAACCTCCAAAAAGCACTGGCTTTTTCCTGTTTTCCACGTCGTTTTATACAAAAAAGGGCTACATTCCACGTTGGATGCAAGTTTTCAAATTCCACTATGATTTAATGTTTATCTATAATACTTGGGTGGTTTGAATATCTATCCTTTTACTTAATTATTGAGAATCCTTGGCCTTTCCTTTTTAATTTGGTCTTTTGCACTTTTAATTAAAAAAGATATGAATTTTAAAAAAATTTATATTAAACGGAGTTAAAAACTGAGGATTTTTTTATTTTATTTTAATATGGTGAAAATTATGTGACCCTAAATCAAATGATAATTAGAAAACTATGACATTTTTATTTGTACATTTTAGTTGAAGAAAAATTTATGTGAGCTCATCACATTCCACACCTTGTGGAATTAGACAAATAGTAGTAGGTTACACATTCATTATTAGGGGAAAATAAACTTCTATGCGACAACCTCAACAAAATTATATTCAACTGATGGAGCTTATTTTTTTGTTTTAAAGACTTTTTCTATTGAGAAATGTGATAATATACTAAATTCACACATACTATATGGATACTATGACTCAAACTCATGACCTTGCCTGTAAGAGTAATTCCTACAAACCACTATACTAGTGGATCATTTGCGGGGTGAAGCCACCGTAGGCTAAAGTGAGCCCTAGAGTAGTCAAAATATTTAGAATAACAACAATTCAACCTTCATTTTTAAGAAGTTTAGTGGAAATTAGCCCACCCAATTTCATATTATATTAGCCTGTCCTATTACAACAACTCCTTAAATGGAAGATTATAGCCCACACTAAAATAAATTAATGGCTCTGCCCATGTTTATATTTATATGCTTAGCTTTCTCATCATGTAACTTGAAGACGTAAGGATATATATTGATATAAAAGATCAATGAGATCATTTTAAGAAAATTTATCATATCTTACTATTATTATGAAGACGTATTACACGGTCTATATATTAGAAGTTTTGTTGCTTCTCTATCTTTAGATGATACCGATTGTCAATATTATTATTAATTGATTTCAAGATGAATAAGAATTTAAGAGAAAATTTGTGTCCAACAAGCAAAAGAATTGAAGAGAAAATCAAGTAGCCATCCCCCATTTTAGTAAAATAAATAAAAAGTCTCCCTAAACACCGTCACCATGGCAAAGTTTAAGTGGTAAACTACTTGCAAAGTTTTCTTTTACTTGTTGGACACAAATTTCGGAGTGACCAAACGGGCCCCGGGAGCTGGTGATAAGAGAGGAAGCCCAAGGGTATATATGGAATTTCAAGCGGGAAACACCAAAACCTAAAACCTAAAACAGAGTGAGAGTATAAACACAGCCTCTTTTTAACATTCGCCTACTTTCAAACTCCACGGCGCAGATCCGAGGAGTTTGGGAAACCCTAGCTCTCTTTTAGCAACCTACTATTCTCCTCTGTTTTCTCTCTCTAGCGCTCATCAACATCATCAGGTCGCTTTCTCTTTCTCTCTGTCTCATACATGTTCATTCATATTCGTATATATGTGATGGGGGAATTTTAAGTTGATTGATTTTTGTGGATAAAGTCTTTGTTTTGTTGGTGAATTCTTATGTTTTTATTTGCGTTCTGGATCTAGATCCATGTGCTTGATTTGTGTGCAAGTTCTTATTTTTCTCTGTTACAGATGGATTTTAATGGTACTCTGTTTGGTTATCGAGAAATTAGGGGGAGACTATTTGTGGGTTTTATCGTTCTGGGAACCAATTTGAGCATGAAATTGAAGAATTCTTCAGTTTTCTCAGCAGCCCATCAGCGAGTGATCAATGTTTGTGTAGCTAGTTAGTGCGGAAAGTGACAGTTCATATTGTTTCATTGATATGACTCTCTGTGGGGCTTTTATGTAATTGAAGGACAGCTAAATTTATGGTGAAATAGGTATTAGGATACTCTGTCCAGTCTGTATGTTTCCTTGGTCACCTTGTTTCTATGCTGAAACGCAAGATTTTTATTTCCACGTGTTGGTGTAAAGTAATTGTGTTGTCTAGGAGTTGGGGGCGAAGAGTTTATAACTTAATGTTTTTCTTTTCTTACATCTAAAGAATTGTACTGTAATTTCCCGATTTGATTGTTAAAGCTGATTTCCTGAATAATGTAATTATCGATTTGACCTTCTTATGCTTAGATGAAGAGGCTTATTATTTGTTACCTTTTGTCAAATTATTTGTTTGATATGGTGGTGCTTGAACCTTGTTAAGATTTTGGGGAGTGGGCAAAGCGATGTATGTTTGCTTGTGCTTTAATTCTCTCGATAGTTGATGGGCACATGCCCTTTCAAACAGCTTTTCCAAAAAGTAGAACAAGAGTTAATGCTTGTTGTCCTCTTTGTTTGGTTAGCAAGTTTGGCTCTTCTGTGACGTATTCTGAATAAATGTTCTTTCAAGGCGTCTTGTTTGATATGGAAGTGCTTGAATCTTGTTGATATTTGGAGGAGTGGGCAAATCGGTGTCTGTTTGCTTGTGGGTTCATTCTAGCAGAAGGACATTGGCCCATTAAAACAGCTTCTCCAAAAATTAAAACAGGAGTTAATGCTTGTCGTCCTCTTTGTTTGGTTAACAAGTTTGGCTCCTCTGTCACATTTTTTTTAATTAGTATTCTTTCAAGCCATCTTTGGTATGCCGTTGCAATTCCGTATTTGTTGTGGACAGAGTAATAAGTGCACATAATCTGGCTCCATATTTTATTTGTATGACTGGATTCTATGAGTCTTCAAGATAGTGTTCTTTTGGGTATTATGGAACGTTAAAGTTACAAATGGTTTTCTTTCAGCAGTCATGGCAGGTGTTGCACCCGAAGGATCACAGTTTGATGCAAAGCAATATGACACTAAAATGAGTGAATTGTAAGTTTCCTTTCTGAAGATAATAATCCAATGCGTATGATTAGATTTCATCTTGTACAATGTTTTGACGAGTTTATTTGTTGTAGGCTCTCAACTGATGGACAAGAGTTTTTCACATCATATGATGAAGTTTATGAAAGTTTTGATTCCATGGGGTTGCAAGAAAATCTTCTGAGGGGAATTTATGCTTACGGTAGGTATAGCTAAGTTCATTATGTGGTGGTCTTTTGTTTGATTCAATCGTTTTCAATTGTGAAGTTGTCATAAGTCGTGATAAATCCCAGTGGGGAAGGAATACATAGATATTATTTCTAATATTCTGCTTTGCAACTTCTGAATTTTCATTATTACTTTTTGCAATAGGGAATGTGAATACCTTTTTTCTTGTAGTTATATTCGTGTATACATATCCTATATGTTTCAAGTGTATAATCTTGTTTATCTTCTGAAGGTTTTGAGAAGCCTTCTGCAATTCAGCAAAGGGGAATTGTTCCATTCTGCAAAGGCCTCGATGTGATTCAACAGGCTCAGTCTGGAACCGGAAAAACTGCAACCTTCTGCTCTGGAATTTTGCAGCAACTTGATTATGCTGTAGTCCAGTGCCAGGCTTTGGTTTTGGCACCTACCAGGGAGTTGGCACAGCAGATTGAGAAGGTTATGCGAGCACTTGGTGACTATCTTGGCGTGAAGGTTCATGCCTGTGTAGGCGGGACAAGTGTTCGTGAGGATCAGCGCATTCTTCAAGCTGGTGTTCATGTTGTTGTTGGAACCCCTGGTCGTGTATTTGACATGTTGCGGAGGCAGTCTCTTCGTCCAGATTACATCAAGATGTTTGTGTTGGATGAGGCCGATGAAATGCTTTCTCGGGGTTTTAAGGACCAGGTTGGTTATTTGTATTGTGGTTTCGATATTCGTTTTACTTGATTTGGCCATTTAGAGTTAGATGGCCTTTTATATTCATTATCTTAACTACTTGAATGTTTTGGTGGTCAGATCTATGACATTTTCCAGCTTCTGCCATCAAAAGTTCAGGTTGGGGTGTTCTCTGCTACAATGCCACCTGAAGCACTTGAAATCACGAGGAAGTTTATGAACAAACCTGTGAGGATCTTGGTGAAGCGTGATGAGCTCACCCTTGAGGGTATCAAGCAATTTTATGTCAATGTTGATAAAGAAGAATGGAAGCTTGAGACACTTTGTGATCTGTATGAGACCCTGGCCATCACCCAGAGTGTCATTTTTGTTAATACACGGCGAAAGGTGGACTGGCTTACTGACAAGATGCGAAGCCGTGACCACACTGTCTCAGCTACTCATGGTGACATGGACCAGAACACTCGTGACATTATCATGCGTGAATTCCGCTCTGGCTCGTCCCGTGTTCTCATAACCACTGATCTTTTGGCTCGTGGTATTGATGTGCAGCAGGTATCTCTCGTCATAAATTATGATTTGCCGACCCAACCAGAGAATTACCTTCATCGTATTGGTCGAAGTGGAAGGTTTGGAAGGAAGGGTGTTGCCATTAACTTTGTGACTAGGGATGACGAGAGAATGCTCTATGACATTCAGAGGTTTTACAATGTGGTCATTGAGGAGCTGCCATCAAATGTCGCTGATCTGCTCTGAGGAGATGATTTTGTTTTGCTTTTCTTTTTGAGGCAGATTTTCTTTATCCTGTTTTGAAAGTACTATTTTAATGCTTTTTTGTCATTTTGTTTTTTTTTTCATCAATTTATGCTGTCAAACATATCTAACTGTTTAATGGTATGCGCCTTCTTGCTCAATTTCGTCGTATGAAAAAAAGACTTTTAGGATGTCTGTCTCATACTTTGGCTGTGCTTCTGGCTTTTTGTTATTTGGTTTTCAGTCAGTTTTCTGTTGTACCTATTATTTTGTTCTTACCTTGAGAATTTAGTACACAAGAGGGGTAATTTTGCTCTTACCTTGACAATTTTGTCTATGTTAATGGTTGCATATATTTGCTTACGTAAAAGTTACTAGTCATTTATTTATGAGATTTCTTCCATCTTTAATTTTCTTTTGTATTTTTAACCCTTTAACAACTCACCGATAAAAAGAAGGGAAAACTCAATCTTGATAGGAGGATTTTTGTTCTCCAAGAAAAAAAAAACAAAGGAACTTGAACGCATAAGAGGGCTTTACCTAAACCCAGAGCCGGCCTTGACTTTTGGGTGGCTCTAGGCTAGAAATGAAAATGAGGCTCATTTCTCTTTCATTCTCCTGAATATAAAAACTAATATGGAAATAAAATTATGCAATTAAATACAATTTGGATAAATAAACATGGCTCTAGTATTGGTCATATAATCACTGTCCTAATCTGAAAATAAACAAGAATGATGATACGAATAATATGCACTCTTCCATATTTCCTTGCTAAATAATCTACTAACAAGAATTTTTGGATAAATAATGGAATTTCTAGTCCCTATTGGCTTTCTTTCATTGATTGCTACTTTTAGCAATTAAAATACTTTTTGGTAATTAAATACTTAAATACATGCAATTGATGTTCGTATATTACATAATTTTCATTTGGACTCTTCAAAAACACTTGTAATCAAATTTGGGGCCTCCAAATGCCAAACTATTGAAATTATTCTCTAAAATCATATTCTTCAACTTAGTACATATATAATAGGCTAAATTGTAGCAATGGCTCCCGGATTGAGGTGACGGAAAGGACGATTTCTGAAAGTGGATGCATAATTAAAGTACCATTGTAAATATTTAGCAATATGAGAGACAAAAAGTAAAGTTTGATCTTAGTCCAGGAACCACTACTACAATTTTGCCTATATAATATATATAATTTGGGGCACTACAAATGCGAGACCCATGGCCATCGCCCTCCTTGCCCACCCTCATGGCCGGTACTGCCTAATCCAACACTTTCAAACTTATATTCTAGTATAGTTATATAGAAAACAAATTCAAACTTTGGCGAAAAAGAAAAAAAGAAAGCAAATTCAAACCAATATCATTGATAGAGGACAGTTGTGGAAGATAACCACAGGTATTTTTAAACTAGACTTGAGTAAAACAAAATATGAAAATTTTGAAAGTGAGAAAAGAAGCTGGAGTTGAGAGAATTTTAAAAATAATAATGGTCTGTTTGGATGAGGAATTTAGACGAGATATTTGGCCTTTCTTAGGATTTATAAATCCACATGGGCTAAATAAATTGTTCGGTAAGCGCTAAAGGAGGAACTTGAAAAATGACTTGCAATTTGAAGGAGGGCTTTGTAAAGCCCAAATTCCTTTATGAAGTAACGCCTCACTATTATCAGTATTGCAACAACTATTCATTATACCCTTCCTACAGATTTTGGGAAAGCATATTTTGATAAGCAACTTAAAAACTCCTCATTATCATGGATTTATATAATTCTTCCTAATTAGGAAAATACTTTTCTCTTTCCCTTGAAAAGGAACTCCTACTTTTGTACAATCACAGTTTGACATGTATATAGAGATTTTTGTTTTTACATTTATGATTAATTATTTTTACTATATGTGTTAAAATGTGATTTGTTATAAGTAAAAATACCTTCCTCCAAGAAGGGGGGAGTCAGTGTCCTTGTTGAAATAGTATGAACTTTCAGTGTTTTACCAAATAGACAATTCCGATCATAATAGGAAAGGCACCATTGCTTGGATATCAAGCAACCAAAAGGTTTTTGTTTCCTATATAAGTAAAGAAGAAAGATCGGTATACCAATAAGCTCTATCTAATATCTTCTTATTTTCTAATTACTGAACCAAGAGATTACGGTACCACCGCACAGCAGTTATCAATGGAGTGGTCTGAATCTTCTGATCAAGAACAGACCTCCGGCACCACGGTTGTCTTGGCATCCCTCACTGGCTTAGCAATTGGAGGGTCACTTGTGGCCATGATAGGGTTCAGCATCTTGGCCTCAGTGGCACTAGTTTTGTTGACCGCCAACATCACCCTACTACTTTTTGCTGTCTTTGCGTTTGTGGGAGCAATTTCTGGGTTTGTTTTGGTTCTGGCCATGGCTCTCGCCGGCGTGCTTATGCTGGAGCGGATGCTCCAGAAGCGTGGAGGCACAAGCCTTTTGAGTTTTGTCAGTGAGACTGAGACTGAGACTCTGGTACCTCAGACTGAGATAGTGAAAAAGGAACAAGTCCAGCATGAGAATAATGAGCAGGGTAGGGCACAGAGTACCTTCTAGTTCTAATTAGCAAAGTCATTTATTAATTGCATGTTGATGTTGATGGTTAATTAGCTATGGTAAATTTTAAAACTCTTGGGTTTTAGTTGTTTTTGGCGTCTTAGTAAGCAATTTCGAACATGACAATTAAGAATTCCTCAGTTGTCTCAGCAACCCATTAGCCGATGATTAATTTTTTGTTTATTTTTATTTTCAATGCTAGTTAGTATGTCTCTTTGTGGAGCTTTCTGTATCTGTGTTTTTGTTGGACTGCAATACTTCTATGTTTGAAACTATACTGTATAGAAAATCATGTTTAGCCATTTGAATGTTGAATTGAATTCCTCATGGTTTTCTGTCTACAGATGATATGGCCGGTCTTGCTCTTGAAGAACAAGAGGATTTCGCAACATTCGATGAGGTTTACTGTGATTTTGAGTACATGGGATTGCAATGTAATCTTCTGAGAGGCATTTTTGCTTATGGTAAGCATTTATGATTACATGGGCTTTGCTTTTTTGTATGATACAATGGCTTTCCCTTTTGAAGTTGTCATGATTTATCCTAGAAAACTAGGAATCCATTTATTTTCTTTTTGTTAATTTACTTTTTATAATTTAGTTTCCAATTTTTTGTTTTTCCATTAGGCAACATTATCCAGTACTTTCTTTCAAAACAGAAAAGAAAATACTATCTTCATCTCTACCTTTTGCCTTGATATTTCAAGTGTATGATTCTGGTTTTGTTTGGAAGGTTTTGAGAAGCCTTCTGCAAGTCAGCGAAGGGGCATTGTTCCTTTCTGCGAAGGCCTGGATGTGATTCAACAAGCTCAGCCTGGAACTGGAAAAAGAGCTACTTTCTGCTGCGGAATTTTGGAGCAACTTAATATTGATTTGGTCGAGTGCCAGGCTTTGGTTTTGGCACCTACCAGGGCCTCGGCACTGAAGACTGAGAAAGTTATGCTAGCACTTGGCGACTATCTTGGGCTGAGGGTTTATGCTTGTGTCCGTGGCAGAACTCGTCATGAGGGTCAACGCATTCTTCACGCCGGTGTTCATGTTGTTGTTGGCACTCCTGATTGTGTATTTGAAATGTTGAGTAGCCAGAACCTTTACCCAGATCACATAGATATGATTGTATTGGATGAGGCTGGTGAAATGCTTACCGGGAGCTTCAATGATGAGGTTAGTTATCATGAACTTCTTTTGCCAAACAGTGTGACATGTTATGTTGTTTTCGCATTGAATGTATGATCTAGATTGATAGAACGACAACATAACACACTACATTATATATGCAAGAGCCCTTGTTATGCATTAAGATTGTTAGTCTTTTCTTTCTCCCACTACTTTTTATGGGTTTGGATTATTATTTGACATGGTGTTTTGGTGCAGATCCTTCACATTTTCCAGCTTCTGCCATCACCAGTTCAGGTTGGGGTGTTCTCTGCTACAATGCCACCTGAAGTCCTTGAAGTCACAAGAAAGTTTATGACCAATACCAAACCTGTGAGGATCATAGTAGAGCATGATGAGCTCACCCTTGAGGGTATCAAGCAATTTTATGTCAATGTTGAGGAAGAAGAATGGAAGCTTGACACCGTTTGTGAGCTCCATGATTCCTTATCCACCTACCCAACTGTCATCTTTGTTGATACAACTCACAAGGTGGAGTGGCTTACCGACAGGATGAGAAGCCTTGACCACACCGTCTCTGCTATCCATGTCGACACGGACCTGAACACTCGCGACACAATTCTGCGCGAATTTCGCACTGGCTCTTGCACAGTTCTTATCACCACAGATCACTTGGCTCGATGTATGGATGTGCAGCAAGCACGTGTTGTAGTCAATTATGATTTGCCAAATCAACCAGAAAACTATCTTCATCGTATAGGACGAAGTGGAAGTTTCGGAAGTAAAAGTGTGGTCATCAACTTTATGATTAGGAATGAAGAGAGAAAGGTGCTTGACATTCAGAGGTTTTACAAATTGGTCATTGAGGAGCTGCCTGCAGATTTTGCTCATCTCTTTTGAGCAGCTTATTTTGTTTTCAATCCCTCCCCTTTTTCTTTTTGAAACTTTGAGGCAGAGTTTCTTATCCTTGTTTTGCAAGTTATATCTTAAACTTTATCTTCTTGCATTTTGTTTTTCACTCAATTAGTGGTGTCAAAAATATCCAACTGTACTTCAATTAATGGTTTTGTTACAGAAAGAAGGTGCTGTTTTGGACTGGTTTATATGTAAAGCTTGGTTTCATATGGTTGCTGTTTTGGAAATTTTTCCCTAATTCTCGAATAAGTATTTTATGTTAAGGATTGGTTATTTACTTTTAATCTCGGCAGTTGAATTGCATTCATTAAATGTGTTGATAGTCTCTTAAATGCAATCCAACGGTCGAGATTAGAAATATATATTTAATCCTTAACTTAAATACTTATTGGATAATCTCTTTTTTTATTTTTTAAACTTATTATTTTGGATCATGAGCCATATATATTCTTGCATGTGATAGGATCAAACCCTCCAGCACCACAATCTTGAAATCTCACTAAAAAAAAAGCTAGGCCACCAGTTATGATCATGTTGACTTTTGTTGTCTAGCCAAATTTAAACTCACACCAAATTCAACCTTCTCAAAGACAACTTATTTTTCACATAATTAAAGTAATTAATTCTTATTTATTAGCAAATTGATAATCTGCTAGAGGTAGTAGCTACAGGAAGACATGATGTGGTTGCTATCTTTTTCCAATAATGCCAGAGACTACTTTCAAGCTCCCACAAACTATATACTTATTAACCTTTGAAAGAGGAGAATTAACTTCAGTTTAACACACTAAATTTGAGCTCCAGCATAATAATTATGTGAGATTGCTTATTCTATATATGTTTAAAATTTTAACACAAAATTTGCGAAGTCAACCGGGCGACTCTCTCCTCTGTCATGTTGTAGAGAGATTTTCCTCCCAAATTTTGTTGGGGTCTGCTTCTTCCCAGTTTTGTGTTGGGTTTTGTTTTCCCCCAGTCCTTTTGGACTGGCTTTTAAAGATCCTTTTCGTTGTGGAGGTAGAATAATTATGTGAGATCATGTGGGATGTGTTGTGATTTTCTTTGGCCAAGTGGATATTGAGCGGTAAGGTCTTTTCACTTTTGGTGTTTCTGGTTCATGTTCAGACAGAATTAATTGTTTTCATAGACTCTCTATAGCAGTGGGGCTGTAAAGAGTTTTCTTGATCCGCTATCTGTCAACTTTGAGTGAACTGAGCTTAATTTTGTAATAATTTTTACTCACTATCTTGCTAGATTTATTGTATGCAAAAACCTCCATTTGAAGCTTGTTCTTCTTATACATCTCTTATATTTATCCCTTTATTAATGAAATTCTGCTTGTTCCACAAAAAATTTGAAAAGTCAAGGCACGCCATTATTATAACTCTCTTTCTCTCTCTCTCTCTCTATCTCTTTCTCTCTCTTGATACCAAATTTTGTATCCAACTTTAGCTGTTCCACGTGTGTACAAACCCAGTCAAACTTGGCAGCTAGCTTCTAATCCAATACAAATTACAACACAAGATGAATCAAATCTAAATTTCGAAAATTAAAAAAAGATTCAGATTTACTTACTACCAGGATTTGATGAAAGTTGTTGACAATCTTTATTAAATCATAATGGTGGCCAAATATAAAAGAATATAATGATTTTTCAAGAAATAAACAGTGATATATTTGTATGCATGATGTCAAATTAGGGAAGACAAGAATGGTTGCACTGCATGTTATTGATTGTTGACACCTTAAATAAAAAAACAAGACCTTGAACTGTTCCAAAACTAGAATAAATAAATACATTTATGACTTAGACAAAGAGATTTTTTACTAATTTTCACTTCCACACACAAACAAAGAAAAGCAAACCCAACAAAAGAAAAGTCCTTGCCTCCTCCTTCCCCGTTGTCTTATTGCCGTTCTTTGCATTGAAACCTTCGAACCCCTGTCTGCTCTGCTTCTTCTTCTTTCTTTTTTCTTCTTTTTTTTTTCCTTACCCCATGGAGGATTTCAGATCTAAGTCATGTAGAGATGGGAGGATGGAGGTTTACTATGGAGGCAAGGCAGCTCCAACAAGCATGCAGGATCTAAGGAGTTTCAGTACCAATTATGCAGGTTCTTGTGTTTCTCAGCCAAACCATCAGATGGTTAAGGATGTGAAGATCAAGAAAGGGAAGAGCAGTTTGGGGTCCACCTCAAGGAGCTGGAGCTTAACTGATCCAGAGTTGCAAAGGAAGAAGAGGGTTGCTGGCTATAAGGTTTATACTGCAGAGGAGAAGATGAAAGGGTCTCTGAGGAAGAGTTTTAGGTGGATCAAGAACACCTACACCCAAGTAGTCTATGGCTGGAAATAATTGATTGGTACTTTGAAAAAGAAAAAGAAAATTGAAAATTTTAAATAAATAAATCTTTTGGGTTTGTAGTCAGCTCATTAGTGTTTTTTGTTCTGTGCATTTGTGAAGTGAACTATGCATCTGTGTAAGAGTCTTGATTGCCAAAGAAATTAATTACATAAAAGAATCCAATATACTTATGCTTCATCTCTGTTAATTATAGTTCAAGAATTTCTTATATCCTTTTATTAGCTGAGCAAGAAACCTTTGTCTGTGAAATCAAATTTATATACCTCCTTAATCATTTTCCCAAGCCTGTGTGATTGTGATTTCTGTGATGGTTGTTCTTGGACTTCAAGTTATTGAAGGTATGTTTTTGAAAATGGTAAATCCTTTTTCATTGTAAAAAGATCAAAATACCCAGTGAAGTATTTTTGTGTGGAGATTTCCTTCATTTAGGCCACTCTGTTGAGTAACTGCCCTCCTCTCTCGCATTTCTTTTTGAGCTTTTCATGGTTTGATCGAGGTGCTTATGCTGAAATGCGCGAATGCAGATGGTAGTTTCGTTCGATTTGGTATCTGGAGTCTGGATTATGAATGGAGGGTTCCAAAAGGCATGATGCTGTTAAGATGCAGTCATTCTGTGATCCAAATGTGTCCTGACAGAGTGTATACAGTTTTTATATGCCTAAATATGTATATGTTTTGATGAGATTTATCAAATCTGATGTGATATGTTGTGGCTCTAGATGTGATCCAGATCACGTCTTGATCCTACTGTAAAGTGAACCATAGCATATACATCTAAAACACATGTAGACACAACTCAAACAACATCTGGACACCTTCAAGACACATTCTGATCGCATCTAATTGCATCTGGACCTTAAAGGTGTTTAGGATATACCCAGAAATTGTAAGAAGAAACTAGCATAAAGAACTTCATGCTCTGTCACTTAGGAGTTTGAGTTGGGTTAAACGGAGTTCAAATTGCAGATATAAATTGTTTGGAATCCAATCTGAGTACCAATTTACAGTGCCACACAACTCTCTTTCTTTAAGCATGCATCTCTCAGAAGAAAGACGGTTGAATGTATCGTATATGGATATGAAACCTCAAGGTATAATGAATTGCCATAAGAAATTAACTTCTCACATGTCACCTGAAAAGTACATCTTTGTGTGCATAGTCATTTAAAAGTCAATCTTTACAAGACAGAACGAAGTAAAAGAAAATGTTCAAAGTAGAGAAGGATTTGACTGTTTGTGGGAGCACAACTTACAATGAACAAGGGGTTCTTATGATCCTCTTAATCATCAAATGAATAAAAAACACTGAACAAGCTTCATCTTACAATCGTCTCACTCCACCTCTATGCTCAAATTCTAATCCGAGTTCTGCAAGACCTATTTTCCCATGAAGGATGCTCAACAATTCAGTACTTTCTCTTGATAGTTGATCAAAAACCTGTCCAAGAAAAACTTCTTACTCTTCATCAGTATGGTGTTGAAAGAAAATTCTTCCTTTACTATTAAGCCTTTCAACACTAGAAAACCACCTAGGTATGATCCACTTCTCTAAACCATGAGATAGAACACCTGAATTTCCAGCCACATCTGGAAGGCTATTTCGTTCATAAGAAAATCAATTTTACTAGAAAAATTCATCTCCGATAAGTTCATAAACAAGGGATTCTTTCGAAATTCCAACAAGAAATCATCTTCAGTCCAACCACGCTTCCTATAAAAAAAAATTTCCCATTTTGATGCATCCATCATGGACATCACATGCGGTGCTTTCATAAACGCTGCAGATGAAGGCCGAAACGCCATGCTCATGACCTTGTCGGACATCACAACAGGATAACAGGTCACCCACAAGGAGATTGAGGATTCTGGCACTCCAATCCAAGTGCTCTGAGAACTAAAATATTGGAAGCAACATTGCCTATTACTTTGTCCATCAATATCTTTTTCGGTGTTGCTTAAAAAATGAGCAGACTTCTCATCGAGGAGAATTACTTGTCCCTATGTTAGCTCCCTCTCTGTTTTATTATCCTCGTCTTTGATAAATTGGGCTTTACTTGTCATTAATTTCTAGTTAACCACAAGAAAAGAACAGAAAAAAGGCTGGAGAAATTTTTAGAATGTATTAAATTTGTACTTGAGTGTGAATTTTGCAACGTTAAGAATTCCAACATAACAAAATGGAAAACTGGGGAGAAATCACATGGAACTAACAAAACCAAAGAAAACAAGCAAAAACCAAGAACCATATAAAAAGTAAAGATGTTTAAACACAATCCAAGAACCCTATCCATCGATTGGTTGGTGGATTTCTTTTGTTGTCAAACCTGAAAAGTCTCTGGTGCCCAACTTCGAAGCTAAATTAGACACAAATATGTGAAGAATCTAGCCTCACTTGTCAGGTGATACCACCAGAATTGACAAGGGCAAGTTTCCCTTTCATCAAGCCCTTATTTTGAAAAATAAAAATAAAAGAAGGAATTATCTAATATAGAATCTCAGAGTATAATGAGAATGCCATTAGAAATTAATACCTTCCAAATCACTTTTTTTTAAAATACATGGTTCTGCATAGGTGTATGAGAATCATTATTTACAAAACAGAACATAAAAAAAGACATTCTATTGTAATATTCGAAGTAGAGCAAGATCTAACTCTTTGTGGCAGCAGAACTTACAATGAATAAGTAGTTCTTATCATCCAGTTAATCATATATTTAAGTACAAAACTAACAAGCTTTGTCTTACAATTGGTTCACTCCACTTCATTCCTAAAATCCAAAGCAGAGTGTTCCACAATACCGATTTTCCCTTGAAAGATGTGCAGTAATTCAGGTACTTGCTCTTGATATCTGATCACAAACCTATCCAAGAAGTACTTTTCGGGAATCATAATGGTACCTACAGAAAATTCTCCCTTTACGATCAAGCCCTTCAACAGCAGAACTCTAATAACCGAACACCTAGGTATGATCCACTTCTCCAAACTATAAGTTAGAACACTTGGATTTCGAGCCACATCTGCCGGTTGCCAACCCATCATAAGAAAATCCATTTTACTCGAAAACTTCTTACATGATAAGCTCATAAAAAAGGGATTCTTTCTAAACGCCAACAAGAAATCATCTTCAGTCCAACCGCACTTCTTATATACTTCCATCTTTTGATCCCATGTTAATGCATCCGTCAGACTAATCACATGGAGTGCTTTCATGAATGTCGCAGATGAAGGGGCGAATCCCATACCCGTGACCTTCTTGATATTTTCCTTGAACTTCTAAGTATCAAGGGACACTACAAAAGGATGACAGGTCACCCACAAAGAAATTGAGGCTTGTGGCACTTCAAGTGCTCTCAGAACTGAAATATTGGGAACCATATTGATTAGTTTGCTCGTCATCACCCAATATGAGCTCCTAAGAAAAAGAGCAACCTTTTCATCGACAAGAAGTAAACTTTTGATAATATCATAACAAGGTATGATAGTTCTCTCCAGGCTGTTTTTCAATATTATATTTGGGTTGGAATAGAGGACCCGAAAAAGGCCAGTGCCTGAAAGGCCAACAGAACTGAGAAACTGGGCACAACGGTCTTCTCAGCATTGGCTGAGAGCAGCTTTGGGCGTTTCCTAACAAGTTGGGAGATGTGGTCATCAGAGAATCCAGGGTTTCTTAGAACATTAAGAACTGAGTCTGGTCCTTCTCGGTTATCAAACTGTACACTCTTGGAAGCAGAGAGAGCCAGTTTTGGGGACAACCCACATGAGTTTATAAGGCATGAAACTGTAAAAGAGAATACTTTTTCTTGTAGCTTATCATTTCCAGAAACTAATGATGATTTTGATGAATATGAGCTGAAAAAAATAGGTTCTTTTTGAAGGAAATGCAAATGGGTCAATGAACCGCCAACATTTCTACAGCTTGGAAGCAGTAATTGCAATCTTTGACAAGAATTAGAACCAAGCATAATTGCAGTGGACCCAGAAAAGATCAGACAAAAGCGCAGTACTTTCAGTGAACGAGAAGGGACTCACCAAAGACCAATGATCTCTATGCTCAGCTTCGACCGCCAGCAATTAACTGTTCCAAGAACTGATTACTTCCGACACCAATTTGGGGTTTAGGGTTTGCTCCTCCGCTCATCAAAGAACAGAACTGACACAATGGGCCGGTGGAAAATGCTGCAAATTCATGCCTATACTCTCATTTTTTACATGTGGGTTTCAGTTGTAAGGGCATTTGAGTCTTTAAAGTAAGTTTTTTTTATTATTTTTAAAAGTTCAAAGGAAAAAAAAGAAGTTTTAATTATATAATACTCTTTGTTTGAGTTTTTAAGTGATTAGTTGCGGGTGTGATTATTGTACTCAAACTTTTCGACTTTTATCAATTATATTTCTATTGTTTAAAAATAAAAAATAAAAAAGACCAAAAAATAAAAAATTTAGTTACCTTAATTTTAATTTTGTTGCCAATGCCATCATTCAGTCACACACGTTATCCATAAGCGTGTATCGTTTTCTGGGACAGTACAATACCTTTAAATTAGGTGTAACTATTTGCAAAAGTCTGGTATGAATCTCCGGCAAATTGTATACCGATTACGTAAATTTAAATTAATGCTCATACCAATTCCAATATAACAGTAACAATACTTTTCACAACCATCTCACATTTAATATTTTGAAAAAAGGAAAATAAGTTGGTGTTATACTTGCACATGCCAAGATAATTCTTTTGTTCTCAACCCACTTTAGGGAAAAAATGGCCGGAGACGCCATATTTTCAGATTATTAATGATCCCTAATTCTGAATGACTTTGTTGTGTAGCATCTGAATGAAGACGGGGGTTACAATCAATGAGGAGAATTAAGGATCAAATTTATGACTTCCACAAGGATTGGGGTTCCTTGGCCCTCAGAAAATAAAGGCTCAGATCATCAGCGTTTCTTTTTGTCACGGTAACTTTGCAAAAACTAAACCAAAAAACCAAAACAAAACAAAAATTGAAATTGATTGATCTTGGAGATCCCTGAAACGATGACAATCTCATGTATATAAGTTTCATTCTTGCCATTCTCAGCTACCAAAAGGCTAAATTGGAAACTGAAAATTTATCAACAAAATCCACAATGTTTATAAAAAGTAGTATCTAAACCAAAAATTCTCCCCAAGTCAACTCACCCAAAAACCCAAAAAAATAAAAATAAATAAAAAAAGAAAGCGAGAGAATGGCTCAAATCTTTTATAATCCAGGTAGGGGAAGAGGATACACACAACAAAAATAATCAAACAATCTTATACCATAAATTCCTGAACGTATTTCTGTCACGCAACCAAATATGTCAACATTGTGCGTGAAAATATAACGGCAACAGAAGTAGCACCCACCTCAACTTGTAGGCTTAATCAGGTTCTTTAACTATTTTATAAACTAAGGAAGAAGGATTACAATTATCATAGACAATATGCATCACAAAATCAAAGCATTTGGTGTACTTACAGTGTCTATCTGCATTTGACCCACACATTGTAATGTTTGATGAAAACCACAAACATGCATGATAAGATATGAAGTTAAACAAAGGTATTAAAAGAAGGTGAAACCAGGGCAACCCAACTCGAACTCTATTGACAAAGGCCTTTGTTTTACCTGGGTTGGTTTTCTGGGCATCCAATTTCCACTTCTGTATCTCGTCTTTATTGCAAACTGCTTAGAGAGAGACAGGCCCCGAATTGTTGCAGCTTTCCTCAAACATAATACACTTAAACCAAATTCCACCCCAAGCGCGTGACAAATGTATAGGTTTTTTAAAAATTTACAGTAGACGATAAATTGGGAGAGGCCGCTACTAATACTGTACTCTCTCATCATTATTGAAGTGCAGGCTCTCAATGCCCCTGAGTGTGGACTCTAAGGTCTTTACGTTTGAAATATTTCTTCCAGAAGATGTACGATTGTTCTCTGAAGGTACAACTGGTGAACTTCTTTGGCCACTAGAAATTTTACCTAGTGTTCCGGGGCTCAAATCTGAGGTTTGAGGGCGAGAGAGATCAGACTCACTGCCAATGATCACTGCATCACGACTGCTAGAGACTGCAGCCCTCCTCGATGATCCACTTGACCGCAAGAAATTAGAACTTGATAACTGCATGAATCCAAACAAAATGAACGAAATAAATTAATCTAAGACTGTACAACAAACCCAAATAGTAATGAACTTGCACAATGCTGTACTTGTCAAGCTGGTCAGTAAAAAATAACCGAAGGGGATAAAACCTCATTTGAATCAGAATACAAAATAAATTCTTTACCATTGCGTCTTTAGATAGAGATGGATCATTTGCAGCAGGACTTTTTTGTCTAGACAAGTTTCCAGAATTTACAATTGGCCCAGAGTTTCTCCTACGAGAGGGATCTGACAACGACCAACCTGTAGGTCTACCTTCCTCACCACCTTCAAAAAGTTAAATACAACAAAATTAAAATTTGGGTTACGTGAAGAGAAAAAGACATTATGAATACTGGACTTGAATATGATAAGAAACACTTAAAGATAACAATAGGGGAGTAGATTTATAATAGCCATATAAAGTAACCCGCTCTATGCAGCAAAACAAGTACATGTGACTGCATTTTCCAGGACACTGAACTAAGTAAGTAGGGAAACACTAAACAGAGTTTTGACATGTAAATGGATTCCTATTATGCAGAAAATGAAAAGAGTGGCGGAATTACCAGATTGTCTTTCAGCATTTGCAACAGCTGGAGGCAAGCCAGAGCTCGGTCCAGCACTAGCACCCTATTAAATAGTAAATAATGTAAGCTAAATGGTTGAACTAACAAAACACTAAAAAAGTTGTCACATCACTTACAAGAGCACGAGCAGGAGGTGTGGCAATCTGTGACTGCTGATATTTCAAGATGGTCCAATCAAAGACATAATCAAACTGAAAGCCTGAAGCAAGAAGGAAACCATATAAGTAGACGTGGTTAATGTGACACACTATAACATCAGTAGAGCAGCCTCGAGTAACCTATCAAAAAAGAATTTCAAACCTTCCCGAATAAAAAGGTCACGAAAGAGTCTCTTCAGATACGCATAATCTGGTTTATCATCAAACCGCAGAGACCTACAGTAATGGAAGTACGATGCAAACTCTGTAGGATAACCACGGCATAAGGCCTAAGAAAGAATTAAGAAAGAGGCAGTGAATATTCCATACTGTAATAAATATCATTGTAAATAAAAGATAAACGAAGAATTCATTATCATTAGATTTCAGCTTACCTCGATAGAAGTTGACACTTTCTTTTCACTGATCTTCTCATACTTTTGCTTTTTCGTTCCCGCTTTCAAGCCCTGCCAAGGAAGGCTAAACAGGAAGAAAAAAAAGGTCATAAATAATTGAATATGCAAAAAGAGATATATACAACACTGGCAGGCACAATAGTCACCTTCCTCTTAGAAAGTACATAAGCACATATCCAAGTGATTCTAAATCATCCCTGCGGCTTTGTTCTGTGCAACACAAAATAACATGATCAGAATCACATGAAGGGAGAGCGAGGGAGAGAAAAAGTTAGGGAAGTGGAGAGAGAGAGAGAGAGAGAGAGAGAGAAGGCTTACCAATGCCAAGGTGAGTATTCATGCTTGCATATCTTGCAGTGCCTGTCAAATTCTTATTTTCTCTGCGGTTATACAAGTATCAAATTAGTTTTATTTTTGAAAACTGCACCCTTCATATCTATTATCACTCATAGATATTAACAGCATGTCATTTTTTTTCCAAGGAAACACCTAAGATAAAAGGCTAAGCAAGACATATGAAAGTCACAACACTTGAACTTGGGCAGTACCCCAAAGAAAAGGCCAAGCAAGACACTATTGATCACAATATAAAGATTAAATTGCTTTTAAAGAAGATTGGGTGGTTTTCTTCCTTAATCATTTGTTTGTGGTTTAGACACCGACCCCTCCAGCCCTCAATCCTCCAGGTTTTGATGGTTAGCAACAGGCAAAGGAAACCGATAGATAGTAAAATTACTCAAATCCCCAAAAGTATCATTACTAAAAAACTACATCAAGTATTATTAGTCAAAAACTAACATTACTGAAATGATTCACCATATTCCTATAATCATTAACAGCCTGGCTGATGAAACCTGCTATAGACCAGAGTCATAATTTGACCCAACGAAATCAGATGATATTTGAAGACAGTTCCTGCACCCAACATATTTTATTTAATTAAAAGAAAATTTGTGTTATAGATTAGTATGTGAGTAAACCCTCCACTATCTTGAAACCAACGAGAATCAACCAGCAGTGAACTAGGTATCTATTGCAGCAAGATTTTAAAACAAACAGACACAATCAAGAGCAACCACATAAAAATTTGGCCTTAAATCTTGAAACACATTTTACTATTAAAAATAGGGACAAGAGGAACAAAACTGACAGCATTTTGGATTTAGGGCGGACTATTTAACCAATTCATACTCGATACATCAAAGACAAAATCGAATATTGAAGAATTTAAAATAACCAACCTATAAGGAATATGCTGATGAGTTGAAGTGTCTCTATACTTCTTAGCGAGACCAAAGTCAATGACGTAAATCTACACGAAAGAAGAGATAAACTTATGCATTTAGATAAAAATGCAAAATCCAAACCAAAATTACAGTGAGTTGCACAGAACTCAAAATCAAAATAAAAAATCAATTTAATTGCAAGTTCCAAGTACCTGATTTGCTCGCCGACCCAAACCCATTAGGAAGTTGTCTGGTTTGATATCACGGTGTAGAAATGATTTGGAATGGACAAACTCAACTCGATTGATCTGACACAAATTCCAATATTAAGATTATCAACCTGCAAAGATTCTAGAAGAGTATGCATCTGTGAAAATAATCCTACCATTTGATCTGCAAGCATGAGAACAGTCTTCAGAGACAATTTCCTACTGCAAAAGTTGAATAAATCCTCAAGACTAGGTCCCAGTAAATCCATCACAAGAACGTTGTAGTCTCCTTCAGTGCCAAACCATCTCACATTTGGAATTCCAGCTGCCAAAGTTGTATACAGTGGTCAATTCAGAAAGATAAGTAATAGACCATGCAAAATATTGAAAAGAAACATGAATAGTGGTAAAGGCATTACTTCCTCCCTGTAGTATTTTGTACAACTTTGATTCATACATCAATTGTGGATGTTTTGTCTTGACATTTTCCTGAGAGAAAGAAGCATGGATAATGAAATTTAAGCAACTGAAACATTGATTATCAACAACATAATTCAGCAAGCAGCAAATTGTGGAAATGCATATTATTAAAAATAAAAGAATCAGCAAACCCATCCAAACATGCAAAGAAAGATTAAATATACCAATCAGAATTCTGGCATTCATTCTCACAACAGGGTTCAGAGGATCAGACTACAGCAGTCTGTGTTAATGAGAAACATTACAATCACACAAAGACTTACTAAAGAAAAGAAAAATAAAAATGCATAGGGAATACATCTTCAAAAATCTACTAGAGCCTCGGCACTGTAACCTAGCAAACACCAAGAGTTGTAGACATTCCAAAATCTACTTCTATTGTGGGTATACATCTTCACACAGATACAAGTTCAAGAGAGTGTCCTAGCTCAAGAGGACACAAGAATCATCATATTAGGTGGAACCTTTTCAAGCCTACCAAACTAACAGGAATTGACGCCATATCATCATACACATTACCCCACTTGGGACATCCCGTACAGTCAAACGACATGCCCCAAACTCAGCTGAACCATACAAATCATATTTTGCATTTTCAAATTATAATTTCCCAGTATCACCAAATTTCAACCACTCACAACGCAGAAGGTAGGTAGATAGCTCCACATCTAAAGGCCAGAAAGGATACTGAGTTCAGTTACAACTGTGAACATTACGCCCTAGATTGTAATGTCCTCTTTAAGATCACACCAGAAAAACACATTTTAAGAGCCACCAAAGTCTCAATTATGGATTAAAATGAGCCCAAATTTCCACTTATACAACACTCGTCCCAATAAAGTTCATTACTATACAGTATGATCATCAACTAGCAATGACGGAAAAGATGATCATACACAGCATAAATATCCAAGAAAAACCAACAATTTCCTAATGCCGTAGAAAAAATAATATGTAATTCAACTCACAAGCTTAATCGCAACCTCCTCGTTTGTCTGAATATTGGTACCTGAAAATCACAGCACAAAAATAATAAAAAAGAAAATTGACCGAAATTTTTTCTTTAAAAAAAAAAAAAGCAAAGTAAAAGACACCAAAAGTAACAGTACAAAACCTAGGTAGATCTCTCCGAACGATCCGCTACCGATCTTCCGGCCAAGTCGAAACCTTCCACCAACCCGAGGCTCCATACCCCCCAAAACGCAACGATCACAGAGAAATCCTAGCCCTAAAAGAAAACCCTAAGACCAAAAAAATCCCTAAAAGAAAGAGAGACAAGCGAAAATTGGGGACCGTACAAGGCCTTGACCAAACCTAAGTCTTGGAGAGGAGTTAGATGGATAAATCAGCAGCGGAAGAAAGTAGAGGGGGACAGGGACGGGAATGGAAGGGATGAGTAGGGGTAAAAGTGGAAAGCCGGGGACTTTCTCTCTCTAGAAGTCTAGGGTTAGAGTGAGAGGGAGAGATGAGAGAAGACCACGAGAGAATGCGTTATGACTCTCTCACACCATGTCGCGTCCGAAGCGCGATTTTCCTACGGCCTTTATAAAGACTCTACCCCTTTCGTTTCTGTTTTCGGGTAATCAGCACCGACGACGTCGTTTTTTAATAAAACATATGCATAGCATATTTCGTCAATTTCCTCTCTTTCTATATTTATTTTTTCTCTTCCTTTCTCTTTGTTCAATGAAATGAAACCCACGTTTTTTTTTGTTAGCTGCAATGAAAAACACGTTTTTGTAGAGGGAAGTGTAAAACCATAACGCAACCAAAAATGAGAGAGAGTGTACTTTCTTCTGGCATGAATTCGCCAATCGGATGTTAGGTGAATTCAAAACAATAACTTTTGATGATAAGATAAATTCGGCAAGTTATAAGAGAACCGACAAACAAAATAAATTTTCGTTTTTCTGTTTGTGACGTGAGACAAAGCCAACAAGTTGGAAGAGAATCACGAAGAAAAAAAAAAGGGGTTTTCAAATATAAAATGTTATTATCAGAATTAAATTTGATATTATTAATGTGCATTTTGGGTTTTCTAAAAAGAATTATTTAAAAAAAAAAATTGGAATGAGAATAAACTATGTACTCTTTTTAGGGGTAACATGTTTGGAAAACAATCAAACATGTTTAATAACATGGATGATAGGTTAGGTGAACAAGATTTTATAACTTTGTTTAATAAATATGACAGTGGAGGAGAGAGACTTTTTATGGTTATATCACACACAACCACCTTGATATGAAGTCAAAGATATGATGATTTAAAATGAACTTTCACTCTTCTTTGGTGAAATTTATCTCACTAGTCTTTTATAAAACAAATTATTTAGAGGACAAAGAGAACCTACTTGCATGAAGCAAGGTTTCACTACAGAGAGTGATGTTCTTGTAAGATAGTTGGGTTATGCTTATATTGAATTGAATAACCAACACCATATTAAGAAATTCTGTTATATATGGAAATAAAATAGTAGCAGGATGATGTGAAAGTTTAATCTTATGTGTAAATGAGTTCATAAGAATGGACATTCATTTTATTAGTAGACTAGACTGGTTGTTTAGATTTAGTAAATGCATCAATAAGTAGTCTACTAAATTAGACTTTGAATTGAATTGGTCCAACAATGCATCAAGGGATCAAAAGTTACAAGAGCAATGCTTTGGATTAGTCGCCCTCGTGCAAGTGAGCGGTTCCCAGCCATTGACGATTAGCAGGAGACTGTACATAACAAGATCTTGTATTGAATTAACGTTTTTACGATACATTATTTGGTTTCGGTCAACAATTGTTTTACTGGGTTCTAAAGATTAACCTCAAGGCACCAGGGGCAGCACAGGGTTGATTGATTGAACTGGAAAGGAACTTGAGCTTAAAATAGTAAAATGGTTTTGAGAGTTCTGTCTGTAAACTCCAGAAGATATGTAGAACAACAGGTGGGGCAAAGAAACATAGACAAATGACATCTATCTTCACTCACTTTAAATCTTACAAGATATTGTACATATAACAGCTCCAAGGCTTTTTTCTATAATGAATGGGACTTTTAACCAACCCCACATAAGTGGATAAAACAATACCAAGAAAAGAATTACAAAGGGCCACAACGTAAAACTGCAATCGGCCTCAAACCCTAAAAAATTAAGATTTTCAAAACTGTATAATCATGGACATGGTCACAACGGAGACATCGGACTTTGTGTACTTACAGGGGTATGCTTCTTTTGCAGCTTCCCTCTCAAATGCCTGATCTTGGCATCCACTCTAGCCGTAAACCCGATCTTGGTTTCTTGTCTTGCTTTAGACGCCTCCCGCTTCCACATGCGCTGATCCTCAACATCTTTCTTGTAGTATTTGATTTCTTGGATGATATGATGATCCATTGGATTGAAACTTCTTTGGAAGGCTAAGTGGACAATGTAGGGAAGATTACAAGCAATTGTTACTAGAAGGGTGGCTGACCAAAATAATGGTGCCGGACCAAGAGCTTCGACTAGAATTTGATAGGCATTCTTGGAGTGAACTGGAGACAGCATGCCGTAAAGTAAGAGAAATAGGTACCACATTGCAATACTGCCCCACACAAAGAGGTGCTGAATCCATGTAAAGTGGCTCATTGTGAGAGCAATCTGGCAGTTAACAGCCCAGACAATGCAACTGAACATCGTGGTACCCATAGCAGCCATATCAGCAGTCTGGCCATTAGAACGGAAGGCCTGGTCATAGAAGATGATAATGTTGAGGAAGAAGATGATTAGAGAGCAATAGACACCATTGCCCATCCACCCCAGTATCCTGTACCAGTCGAAGAACAAATTTCTAGGTCCTTGCTGATACAATGCAGGGAACTGCAAACAAATAATTTTTTAAACGTCACCACGGAGCCATAGAAAAAGGTGTTTAGTTGTTAACAAGGCATTGTTTGGAGGACTAACCTGTAAGCAGACCTCGGAAGACACATCTTGTTCAAAGACTCCAAGTGATATGACAGGCAATGAGGTAAGAATGACATTGAACGATAACATGTACCAGTCATCATATATTGATTGCCCAGAGAAACCCGTGAATGCCTCAAAGTAGAAGAGGGTGAGACCAAATGCAATATTTTTGTAGAAGAAATAGCAAACCTGGATACAAAATATCCCCATTAATAGGTGGATGACTTTAAAAATAAATAAATAAAGACATGGGCACACACACATGCAAATTTGTTTCTAGTATGAAGCGTGTGCCTTTGACCAAACATACAGCACTTGAAAAATTACAAACTTATCAAAAGTCAACGAAAGTAAAGTAATAAGATGGACATTTATTGATATTACCATCTGAGCAATCCTCTTATAGCACCAATGCCCATGGACTACCAAAAGTCTCTCCAAAAACCGAAACTGGGCAATAGAAAAATCACTAGCCATCACAGCCTGCAAGTAATTAGCAAGTATTGTGAGATTCACCATAAACAAGAAAAAATTCATGCTTCTACATTCCGCTCAGGATACTTTGCTTCCCATTCGGACAGCTAATACAAACCTTCTCGCAATTAATCCAAATATGATGCACACTCATATACAAATGTATACCAAAATATAACATAGACCAAATTCGGAGGGCACTAGAGAAATTTGGGTTTTGAATGATGATTATGCCCCTGGAAATTGTGAACGTCATCAATTTTAATGGAAAATATAACAGACGTACGTCATGTCAAGATTTAAAAACACTTAAAAGTTCAGGGGGCAAGGTGAGCCATCTTAAAATTCCATGACCAAAGTGGAACACGGGCCAAGTTCAAGAGATGCCAGTGTAATTTAAGCTATTTTTAAAGATTAATGCTACTCTAAGCACATTTGTATACCACATTCCCATGCCACCTAACGTGGCAGATAAGGTGTACATCCACATCAATTAAAAAGTGTCAATAAATCAAAAAAGAAAAGAAAATGTAAAATTAATTTTAATTGATGTGGCTGTCCACCTCATCTGCCATAAAGGTGGTATGAGATTGCGGTATACAAATGCGGTAAGAGTAGCATTATTCATTTTTAAATGTTTATAACTTTACCTGTGCCTGATAGGGGTTGACAGCTACTAGCTAGTGTATAAAAGAAAAAGATGATATTCTGTGTGTGAATTTGAAGATAATAAAACAAAAACCAAAAAAAATGTAGCAACAATAGTATATTATAAGAAAGAGTAGTCAGAAAAGATACCAACCTGCATACCTTCAACCCCACTGATTCCAACACCAATGTCAGCTTCTTGTATCATTCCAACATCATTTGCACCATCGCCAATTGCTAATGTGGTTTTTCCAGTTCCTTGTTTGACTAACCTTGTTACCTAGTGTAAAAACAACTGAACAAATGAAGAAACAGCACAGCTATACCCACATTCATAAGGATATCTCACTCATTTGACAAATGAAATGGAAAAATGAAAAAAATTTGAATCGAGTAATAGCAACAAAAAATCCACTTACCAGTGCCTTCTGCTTGGGAGAGACACGGCAGCATATGACTGATGCACAGTCAACAGCTAAACCCAAGAATAGATGCTTCATATCATCCTCCAAAGCATAGGTTAAAGTTTTCCCATCAATAATTAATGCAAATGCTGCATGTGGATCTTTCTCCAACTTGATCATTTGTGAGGCATTGGTAATTTGATTCAAAATGTTATCTTTCACAGCCTGATCATTTGTCAAAAGACACAAAGTCTAACATTATATAAATAAATCTCCTGAAAAAGAAAAAAAATCATGTTCCTTTTCTCAATGAAATATGTACCTCTTTGCTATCTTGTCCCAACGTGTCGAAATTCGCTGTTGATATACAGATCTGCTTCATGCCCTGTCGGAGCAAACTACATGCAAATCTGCACAGCAAAAACCCCAAAAAATAAAATAAAAACATTACATACATCTAGAGGAGCATATTCAACAGTACAACAGGCAATGTTTCATAAGACGATGCATAACAGTGCTTTCTGCTTTAGTGGTTCGAGACAAACCCTATGTTGATTGCAGTTTCCATCTTATCCCCTGTCAAAACCCATATCTTAAGACCAGCTTGTGCAAGATTGTCTATGCATTGGGGCACCTAAAGAGAAGAAAAAAAAAATGAAGCTAAGTTGCAGGAAATCAGAAAGGCAACAAATCAAATTACGGCTGTAATCAACCACTTATATACCCCTTTTTGCAATTTGTCCTCCACAGCTGTTGCACCAACAAGGATCAAATCTCTTTCCATCTTATCTGCTACTCGCTCAAGCATTCCATCTCTATCAGCCCCAATAGACGTTTTTGCTTTCTGAAACTCATTGCTCCAAGCAGAGTACTCGGCCTCCTCAAGCCTTCTATAAGAAAGTGCCAATGTACGCAACCCAGCTTCTCCATATTCATTCAAATGCTTCGTAGTAGCTTCCTCATACATTCTTCCATTCTTGGAAAGTCGATCAAAAATGATGCTGCATAAGCCAAGTAAAGGAATGATTCATGGGAACCAAAGTGGATAAGAAAACATAAAAATTATAAGAAATAAATCCCTGTTTTCCTCTCCCTTTCTTTCTCATGCCTTCTCTTTTTCTTTTCTTGGGAAGGGAGAGAGAGAGAGAGAGAGAGAGAGAGAGAGAGAGAGAGAGAGAGAGAGAGAGAGATGAGATAAATTTATTGAACAACTGTTTGTTACAGCTCGATACTTCAGTTTATAGCTTTAAAGCCTTCAACTGCTTAAAGCATCAAACAGTACACTTAATAGTAGATATTTAGCCTGAATGAAACCCCAAATAAACATTTAACACTTGACAACAAACGAAACTAACTGAAGACACTACATAATCCTTCATTGGATAAAAAATTAACACTGAACAACATATGAAAGCTGACTGAAGACAGTAGTCGCAGTACATAATGCAATTCTCAGAAATAATTATACAATAGTTGGGAGCCTAACCTGTCAGCACCTTTGCAAAAAAGAAAAATCTGTCCATCTTCATCTCGTACAATAACAGACATACGCTTCCTTTTGCTAGTGAACTCCAATAGATTTAAGACTTTGTACTCCCTGTAAGTTTCCCAAGAGAACAGAAATGTTAAGACAGAAGGAACTCAATAGAAAGTTTAACTGGTTGTCCTGAATAACATAAATCATTCATACGCTCACCTGTCCACTGGTTGTCCTGAATAAGGATACTTCTCATGGACAAACACACTCGATTGATTTCTTTTACAAAACTCAAAACCTAACTCTCTTGCTGCAACAAGAAAAGCCGCTTCATCAGGTGACTCTGCTTCATACGTATAACTGCCAGTCCCTTCATTTAGCTCGGGAATTGCAGTGTGGCAAACTGCTAATATTCGTAAAAATAATGAAATCACATCAGGGCTGGGCTCGTTCAACCAATTTCCATTCATAAGCCGGCTGTCCTCAAAGCTAAACCCCTTTATCGCAGGTTTCCGATCCTTATCATCTTTGGAAGTAACAACAGTCTCCAGCTCAATTTCTGATCCTACTCCATTCCCCCATGATACACGCGGATTATGTTTTCGCATGGGAAAATTAGAAAGATCATCTTCATTGTCCTCAAGGTCAAAAGCCATCTGTTTTGCTGCTGCAAGTTCAACTTCACTAGAACGGACACCATACGCAGTACCACCAATGGAACACTTGAGAAAGTCCATTTGGTTGCAGGTTAACGTGCCAGTTTTATCAGAGAGGATGGTGTCTACCTGGCCTAACTCCTCATTCAAATTTGATGTCCGTGCTTGAGCAGGATTCCCAGTCTCTTCATCATACATGTGTATGTCTTGGTTAATGAAGGTTGCTTGCAAAACCTTCACAACCTCAATCGAAACATACAGAGAGATGGGTATTAGATATCCATAAAGGATGAGAGCAGTAACCAGATGGATAAGGCCTGACAAGGCAGGCTTTTCTGGGCTGTACATATCTGTTGTTTGATCAGGGCGCAAGTACCACGAGTCTGGCATACTGAATTTTGTCTTCACAGCAAAGCCTATTGAGCTGATCAATGAGATCCCTACAAGGAGGGTGAAAAGGATATAGATAATATTATCCATTTTCCTTTCTATACCACTCCTTTTTGAAGGGGATTTTGTTGAATTTTGCATGACTTTGCTATCATGGCCTGTGAAAATCACCACCCCATACACATAAGCTGTATTCCTGAGCTTCGAATCTCTGAGGAGTATTTGACCAGGTTCGAGAGGATAAACCTGCCGATCGTATTCAAGATTACCCACAAAGGAGTAAAGATTGGGGTTTGGATCTTCACATTGAATTGTTGCAGTGAAATCCTTGAAAGTGCCATCATCCTCCAAAGGTGAGGTTACTTCCAAACATCTCTTTACCTTCAAATTCGTCTCACCATCTAAGTTCATAGTCTCAACATAGCAAATTCCGTCTTCATAACTTGACGACAAAAGAAGCAAATCTGCAGGAAAGAATTGATCCTTTTCCACTTTCAAGATGTCTCCAACCTGAATTTTATGCCATGGCCTAAAACCAAAAACACCATCTCCTTTATGAACGATCACTTTTCGGAGATTAACCTTCATATCCTGCAAGAACCTATTCCAATCTTCCAGTGCTTCCTTTGCCATACTGAGACCAACAACAAATACCAGAGGAGCAATCATGCTCACAGGAGAGAATGGTGAGACAGGGGTGAGGGAAAGAATGGCAGCCAAAAGAAAATACACATTGGCAACCCGTCTGAATTGCTCAAACAGTGCCTTGGGCAAGAACGTGATAGGGTTATACTTGGTGGTTGATATAAAATTTGAACGGTATTTATAAGGCTTCTTCTGATGGAGAAGAGGTTGGTTACAATATACAGTTCTTGAGAACCCGACTCCTTGGATTGGGCGAGACGCCTCTGTCTCACTGGCTTTTGGCTTTTGGCAGAATGTGTAAAGCTGGCTCTGCCGGAGCTTTGCCCTTATCTTTCCTCCTGCCATTTCTATCAATCCTAGCCAAATCCAATTATAATTGGCACATACTCATTAAAGAAAGGACTCAAATCTTTGTCCTCGCCGTAGGATTAATGGTACCCTTGTATCCAAGTTCTCCTTAAAAATGCCTAACATACATAAACCCACATAAAAATTAACTCTCTGCAAATAAAATTCACACTTTCCAGATCAAAATATTCATACAATTAATCAAACATCATGCATTAATGTTTAAAAACACTAAATTCCTTTCTTAAAAGAGCTCCTACTCAAAGCTAGATTGAAATGCCTTCCACACTAAGATTTCTAGCTTTTCTACGCCTTTAGATTTGAGGAATTAAAGCAAAATCTTTTGGTCAAACAGAGAACAAACTTGCAAGTACAGCTACCAAAAATCAAAAGGGCCCTAACAGAGCAATTCACACACAAAATGAATCATAACAATTTTCATTTCCTTTCCAAACATTAAAATTTAGGGAACACAGAAAATTGTGTATAAAAAGATGATTAAAAAAATTAAAACCTACAGAAAGCCCAATGAAAACAAATGTTGTAGCTTAGAATCTGACAATGTCCAGCTCAAACCGTGAAACAATCATTAATAAAAGTACAGATTCCTCGTACCAAAACCTTAAAATCCTCAGAAGAAGGCAACGCATCCAAAAATATGAAGAAGAAAAAACAAATCAACCCAGAAGAAAAAAAATAAATCTTTTCCCCAAAAAACACAAATTTAAAAAAAAAACAGACACAAAAACAAAATGGGTACCTGCCATCAGGGGCCTTGGTCCATCTTCAAGACAAATTAAGAAGAACCCATTTAGCAGAAATGGAACGAGCGAACTTTGAGCTGCAGATCAAGGAGGAAGACAAAGTCTAGAGAGAGAGAGAGAGAGACAGAGGGGGAGAGAGAGAGAGAGAGAGAGAGAGGAGGGAACAGAAAGAAAGAAAAGAAAGAAAAGAAAGAATGAGCTTCCTCTTTCTCTCTCTCTGCCCGTCGTGAAGTCCAAACCAATGGCAGGAATTTCCGGGCCCTCCTTTTCCTATATTTATATATTTTTATACAAAATTTTTCAGTTTTTTTTTTTTCAAAAATGGTTTTAATAAGAAATTCCTGTGATTGATTGTTTAGAGCAGGTTTAGGGATGACCTGGCCAAGTTCTTTTTTCTTGGTCTTTGTTTGGGCAGCCACCAAATGAGAACCGGTCGGTCTTTTGCTCTCCTTTTTTAAGGATTTCAAAAAACGCCCTCCCTCTGCAACAGTAGCAGAGTGTAGGACCCACATTGTCCTACCTGGCGAGTCATGGTTTTTCTCTTTTAAAAAATTATTTATTTATTTAATCTAATTTTCTGTTTCTTTTTATTACAAGGTTACAACCGTTACACTTATTTTTGGTAATTAAAAAAGTAAATAAAATAATAGCTGTGGACAAGTGGACGTACGTGGTTAGTTTTTCTTAACATTTTTTTTTTGGTCGACAGGTTTTTCTTAAGATTAGAACGTCAAATTTGGCAGATGTTTAGGTGGTGCCTTCTTGGGGACGAGGCAACTAAGATCCTTTTCCATCCATAAATCTTGCTGTGTTAGCTGTGATTGCCTTTGACTTCCCATAACTTCATGTAAAAAATTCTCTAATTTGGCATACATCCATGTATGGTTTAGAATCCAATTATTTCCTTCTTCTTCTTTTTTTTTTCTTTTTTTTTAAATAAATTCATAGTATGGGAGAATTCAATGTAGAATTCAACTATTTCATTTGTTTTCATTTTCGGCCATTGTAGATATTAATTATTTGTAACTAATGAGAAATTGTTGAATCAGTTTGTGTTTGATTTCTTTTTTTATACAAGCGATATTGAGGGAGTGGAGGTTTCTTATACACACTGCCAAGATGACATGAGAGTTCGAATATAAAACCATTGATTTATAAATCAATGCATTTTTTCACTGACTAAACTTCGTTGCGTGTTTGAAATTTATTAGTATAATAAGTTTGTATGAATCTGCAAACATATGTGGGTCTCACATCACTATTGTGAAAAGTGTGAATTTCCTTTTTGATTATGAGTTTGTGCAATTAGTCTAAAACATTAGCCTGATTTTGGTTTTGGTTGGTTTATTTCCAAATGGATGATTTTGGAATAATGTAAAATTCATATACCATAGTTTAGTAGCCATTGTTTGGCGTTTTGCTTTGATAGAAACACAGGGGGAGGTTGGTTGATATGATAAGATTGAAGGCGACAATAGTACCACTTTTGACATAATTTAATGCACAAATTACATAACTACCCAGTAAGATCCATCAAATCCGATGGCTGTCAAACTTTTCAATTTATTGGGACCCACGGTGAGGGGTCCCACTCATGTCCATCTGGATGATAACATTCAAAAATGTTCAATCTTGCTACAAAAATTATCATGTGTTTAATTTGATGAACATCCGACGGTCAAGACAAAATGTATAAAACGTGTAACTAAAATGGTATGTTTTCTATTAACGGATAGGTTTTCATGCATCAAAAGAGCTTACATGCTTACAAATTTCCTAAACAGTTAAATGATTTGGATTTTTTTTTTTTGTTTTTTGTTTTTTGTTTTTCTGTTAATCAAAATAGCAAGTGAAAATATAGCCATATTTCTTACACTAAACATATGTTCTTTTTTTTTTAGACAAAGACTGAATCCATTAATCACCCAAGAATATTTCAAAGTAATCGGCATGTTAATAGTGACCTCCTTAAAATTTTCTCGTGGAAAAAACTCTAGGATAGAAAAATTTCCACACATACTACAAACTAATAGAATAGAAGAGTCAAAATTAAGAATACAAAACAGGACAACTGCCTTTAAGACAATTCTAGCACACCATCAACAATAAACTTATGGAAGAAGACTCCAACGCTTCTAATGTACTGTCAAATAAGGTCTCCTATCTATGATATTAGAATTATTGTCCTTAATCTTATATGCATGTAACATGTTGTTCTTAGGGGATTCAAAAAAAAAATTCTTCATGGGTTCATAGAATATTGAGTGAGATTCATCGCCTCAGACCCTTTTTAAATTAAACCACCAAAAAAAAAAAGAAAAAAAAAAGAAAAGACATTTTCTTATTTGTAATAATGATATAATATTTTATCTTTTTTCACTTACTACATTATTCCAATTTGAAACCTATCACTTTCCCACCCTACCCTAATACCATTTTATATGTGTAGCATACTTTTTGTTATGGCATAATAAAATACAACTTAACTATATGATTAGATGAGTATTGCTAATGAACAAAATAAGTTAGCAATATTTAAAATTCGAATATATTTATATGTGAAGGATTTTAACTTCTCATGTTATGTGAAAGTTCAATGATATATAAAAGCATAAAAACTAATTTGATGGAAAGATTATAATCTCACATGTACATGAGAGAACGCGTAATGCAAAAATCTCAATTTTTAATGTTTTTATTTTTCTAATTTGAAGATAATTTATTTGCGGGTAAAGCAAATGTGAGTTAAGTCAATTAGCTAAGACACTCGTATATTAGAGTAGTTTAGAAAAATTTGTGGAACTTTCTTGTCTAATTATAAACTAAATCAAAAAATTGGGGGACAATGACTGTCAAACATCCAAAATTTGTACTTTCAATGCATAAATAGTATTGATTAGCTACTTGATTAATTTCTAATATGATTATAATATTCATTTATATAATTTTTAGTCCACAAAGTTATGGCCTACAAAGGCTAATTGATAATTATGGTGTAGCATATAATTGACTCACGGGCTCCACAAACCATTCATCAAAATCAATATAAAATCAATATCCATAAAATGCATCTAGTTCGACTAAAAGTTCTACCAACAAAATAAACATATTAATTTTAAATATGTTAGCCTGCGCAAGACGTTATTCCAAGAGTCTTACAAAGTGAGCCAATGAGTTCAAAACATAAACGTCCTCTTGCTATAAGGTATATATGCATAGTTGATTCGAACCTAAATTTTCAATCTAATATGTGATATATGAGCTCGTAGGTATTTCTTCATGAGACATTTGGACTTTTAACTAATAATTTTGAGTATTTCTAATAAGGGCGAGCACTTTTGAAAGCGCTCTCAAACATGCTTATATATTATAAAAAATTATTAATTGGATATTTATTCAGATATTTTGTTCATTGAATAGGTCAAGAATTACAACTAGCGCAATTAATTTAGTATGGACACTGCTTCCCTCTTTCCCTGTAAGAAGACATTCATACTTTCTGCAAATCACAGAAACATAAAAGGAACTGTAATTGACAGAAAAATAAGAACTCCTACTTCCATAAGGGAAGACGAGTATTAATATCGTATGGAAAAGAATACAAAGAATAAGTCAAGAATTAGAAAGATGTGTCATCCTCAAGGACCGTTGGTTTTTCTTCATATATGTTTCCATTGGGTGGACTTTCTTGGAACACTGTCTTCATTTTTAGAGTCTTAGATTTTATTATTCTTAGTCTTGGCTTGGGGTCTTTGGCCAACTTGCAATTCAGGGCATTACAAACAAATTAAAGATAATAATCTCAATATTGCTGGTATTCATTGTATAATTAGCTGTTAGCCCTTGCAAACAAAAAGTAAATTATTATTTTTAAATATTTCTTTAAATATACCAATTACCATTTGGGCTAACATACTCAAATTTTCTAATTATTTACTAGTTTTCTTGCCGAATAGTTTGACAGGGTAAATAATCAGATTATGAATTAAAATTTTGTAATTAAACAAGTCATATTATTAAACGGTGAAATAAAATCATTAAATTAATTAAGTGTTATTTTGTCTGTATTTCTAGAATAAGTGATATTTTGTTTGAATATTCGATCATGATTGACCATCCGACGTATGACTAAAGCAACACAAGTTGGTCAAGAAAACAAACATTTCTCAATCATTCTATAATGCAACATACTCTAGATATTTATGCATGCGAACCCAAATTGAAATTTCTTAGGCATCATGAAACAACAAAACAAATTTAAGGTCTCACTTGAACAAACAAAGCTGTCACGTAGAAAAATAAATAACAATGCTGAAAAAGCAAACAATTGGCCAACTGAAAAAGAGAACAGTCTAGAAGCAATAATTTTATTTTTCTTGCTAGTTGGGCAAGATAGGTGCATTAATATTTTTGGAATTGTACCAACAGCATTATATTTTGTCTTTAGAAAAATTTAGATTAGACACGCGTATTCCACATAGGCCAACACGCAAACGTGTGAAGCTGACGGGACCGTCGGGGACATAGAATAGATTATGTGGAATTTTAACTCCCTTGTTAAGTTGACATTCTAGAGGAATGTCATGGAATGGAAATGTAGATTTCGCAACTCAAATATATCAACTTTTGAGCTTAATTTAACTGCAATTACTCAAGTGTTAGCAATTAAACCTTTATCCTTGTAGGTGGTTAGTACTAAACCAGATACGGCTGAGACTAACTGTCTATCCCATGTGGGGGAAAAGAGGAATCAAACCTAAGACTTTGAATACAGAGGTAAATGCTCTTAGCCACTTAAACAAGGCCCTTGCGTCAACTCACATTTTTATTAGAACAATTGAATTGGATTCTCCACATCAACTTTCTATTTGGATGTCAAATTTTTCCTTCATGTAAGTTGTAATTTTATCATCTTAAAAAAATTGAATTGAACTATATTGCACAAGCTTCGCAATGGGATTGAAGTAAAACAAATAGAAGGTCGCGGTCTTGTGTTTGTTGTGTGAATTTTTATGCATGCCAAGTTGCAATACGTACTAAAAAATTTAGCAAGCCTAATATGGGCCTATTGGGAATTAACATCACACCACGGCCCACAAGCATATAGTAAAACCACCAAAGACAACCAATAATGAAGCCCAAAGAAAAAAATAACTGCCCAAAACGAGCCCAATGGCATGATGCTGCTGGTCCAACTTAGCTCCACAATATGAAAGACGGGAACAAGACCTTGTCAACATATGAAACAAATTTCCCCGACAGACAAAGAAAAAAGAATGCCAAATGATCATCTGTGTGCGCACACACAAATCACTTGAGAAGGGTTCTGGTTAGATGTTCCCTTGCTGTAGCCCATGCTTGTGTTATGGTCTGCATTTTAGTAAAGGAGACAGGATTAGATTAATATACGATTTCCTAAAAATGGGTTCTGCTTTCTAAGATTTATTGAGTCTTAAAGATTTGATGATAGTACAAAAAGCAAGCAATCAATACCTCTTCTTCTTTGACTAATGTATGAAAATTATTTTGTTTGGTTTGAACTGAAGGCAAGCAAAAGAAGAGTTTGCAGTACCTGCTCAGACAAGGGTGCATCGGCGTCCATGGTATGAGTTGCCACCTTTCCTGCAATAATACTCGGATCGGTTTCAAGTACCATCCTGCCATATAAATTAACGGAATAATGATATGATCAAACCCCTATTTGACCGAAATAAGATTGAGGACGAAACCCCACAGTGAGCAACTTGGGGTGGTGTTGGACAAAAAGCTCCACAGAGGGGGAATCATATAGTGGTAGATGTGGTGGATTGTATTGTATTGTTAGAAATTACAGTTTATGAACAAGGATTATAGATGGTTCATTATGTTAAAAGAAATTTACCACCATGTGTTCGCCCCCACCTCCACTCGACACAACACACAGACACACTTATCTATGTGACTTTGCCATACTCATCACTGAAAGATTGTAATGAACTTTGCAGATATTAATAGGCCCATAGACGTAGAGTGAGAATTTAAGAAGCACAGTGCTTACCCCCCATCAACAATCTCATCAAAGCATAGAAGAATAAGATCCAGATTCTCTAGTGCCTCCCTTTTGTCGACATTGTTCCTACAAGAAGGACATGTAAGAACGTATATAGCAAAGGTCTGAAAGTACTCATCAAAATAAAAAAGAACTCAAGAAAAAGCTCATGACCAAGACTACCTCAAGAGAAGTGCAACTGCATCAAAGAACCCCTGAAGAACTGTGGCTAAAATGAGTTCGTTTTCATCGTCACCTCCAGTCACAAAGAAGTGGAGGTCCTGTATGAACTTATATATAATGACATTGCTGTCAAACATCATTATCTCCGCTGCAGGTGACAAAATAGGAAATTATGAACACTGTAACTCTGGTGATATCACATACAATTTCTGTAGCACAATGATGAAGATTTTTCCACTGGACAGACTCTATATGTACAACAATCACATTTGTTCTGCATACCTTCTATCCGAGCATTTGTCTTCAGAGTCTTGGTAAAAATAGATTTTTCAAAAGCTAACTTTGCACCATTTGTTGGCCATTCATCCGAGAAATACTTGACGGCTACACGCTTGCCTTCAGAATCTAGAAGAAGAATGTTCTTCACAGATGGGCATGAATCCTAGATGAAATAAAGAAAAACGTGTATTAATTGAATAGTACATCCATATAATTCCAGCGTAAAGATTACTACCCTCTTCAGGGGTTAGCTTTATGGATCAATGTAGTATCCATCCTAAGTTCTCTTTGCATCACATCAAGGTTTCTTTCATCAACATTAATATCCTAGCTAACTAGTAGGCTTGAGGAGCAAAGCCTGCAAACGTCGACTAAGAACAACTTGCATATGAAGATCTAAGCCCTATAACTTTCATGCATAATAATGCCACCTTACATATTCTGCCAAAAGTCTATAGGGTCTAAGCTAATGCATCTTTAGGTGATTCTTATCATTTGAAAATTCTTATCTAATTTATAACAACATGACTGTATCCTTGGATCTCAATTAACCACATTAAGTTTTTTAAGTTAAGAAATAACAACATTATTCACAAACCCAATATGAAAATATTTCCTAACAGATTCCCAATTCATTCCAAATCAGTTAAAATCACAGTCACCAAAACTTTTACATTCTATAAATTGTTGCAACCTTTGTTGAGTACATGTATTAACTATCCAGCTTGTCACACACCATTTTTGTGTAATATACATAAAGATCTAATAAATTGGAAAACCCACAAACGCACCCACAGAAAAAAAAAATAAAAATTGAAGCTTGATGTGACATCGAAAAAAACAAATAGAATCCGTATATGCTCACGAACTGTTTGGTTCCCAAGAAAGTGGAGAAGATAAAGATCTAACCGAATGTTCCATTCTTTTACAATCTCCAAATCCCCACAAAACAGTTCCCAATTAATACAAAAAAAGAAATCATTAACCGTAGAGAAAATTAGATTAAATTTAACACGTTTTCTCAGAATTTTACGGATCTTGTATAACAATCGCTCTGAAACCCAGAAACGATCTTATCGAAAATAGGAATCATGGAAATTCAACACATCAGAGAGAGAGGAAGAGAGAGAAAGAGAGACTTACACGATAGCAGAAGAGGCTGGCCATCTTCACGTAATGTGGAAAACAGAGAGCTTTAGCTTTGCAGTGCAGAGTTTTGCGTAAACGTTTGAAGGTTGGTACTTGGAACCTTTTCTTTAGAGGGAAGGAGATGGGCAATTTCGTCATTGTGGCTGAACTTTTAGAGGGTGTGGACTTAAACCATGAAACGACATGTCGTCTGGAAAACACATTTTTTTTGCTTGCCTAATTGTTAGTTTTTGACAAAAAACCTAATTGTTGTCAGTTTTTTTCCTCCTAACCACGTTTGGTGGCTAAGCTTAAACTGGAATATTTCAATCAAATTGAGTTGATGTTATGGCCACCATTTGGTAAACTTATAGAAGTTGTGACTCAACAATCTAACATATTGTGTCTTATAAGTATCGTTTAGAAGAGTGAGATTCATAAAGACTTCTTGGTGTAAAGTGGCTCGATAAAAAGTCATGATATATAAGTTCTACAACGAAAAATACAACAATAATCTACATTTTAAATATAAGTGGTCCACTCCTAATTGCATCGAGACCTTTTAAGTTAAAACCTCATACGTAGAAGTTTATTGGGCCTAACCCAACCCAAGGATATTGAAATTAGGTGGTTAAAGTGGGGATAACAACTCCTATTAGGCTTGTTGCTCCAACAACTGGTATCCGAACCATTTGGTTCAACGCACTTGGTTCTCTTATTAGGATTTTGATTTAGCATTTAAATTACTCACATTGCACTGTTAAAGTTGAAAAAAAGAAGATCAAAACATATATAATTTAGTGAAGGGATATAGAGTCAACTAGCAATTTGATTTTTGTACAATGGAATGATCAACCGACTACATAAAGCTCAGAGAGAAACAGGAGCCAAGTATGTTCAAATGTCCATGGGATTTTTCATGGGCTGTAAAATGTAGGGCCACACTTGCATTTCCAACCCTCAGGCTCATAATTTGCATATTGAACCCCCAAATGGCTGTGCTTTTTGGTGGTGGTAGGCACCTGGATAGCTTCACATGGAGTACATCCATAACACTTGTGGTCACAGCTGGGAGGGCTTGATCCTATTTTGCCGATCCCTCTGTAGTTTGCTATTGCAGCCATTTTTGTCACTCCATTGATGGTGTTTAAACCCTTCAAAGAGATAACAATTTCAATAACATAACATTGCACTAAGGTAACGCACAGAGAGAGAGAGAGAGAGAGAGAGAGAGACCTCTTGTAAGGTAACTTGTAAGGACTCTGGGTTCTGGCCTGGGCCTGATCAAGCATTAATATTTAATACAAGTTAGCAGAGATAATGAGCTAAACCAAAAAGTATGAGAGAAACAGTAAAGGTGCTGATATGTGATGAAAACCCAAAAGAAGCTTTTCACTGAGAAATATGGCTTTGAAAAGCTAAGAAGTTTTTCTAGGAAAAAGGCTTTCAGTTGTCTACTTTCTGAATCCTAAAGCCAAAACAGATTCTATTTCTTTTCAATCCTCCAAAAAGAAGGGGAGAAAAAACAAGAAAAAATGATTTTAATTTGTGTAAGGTGTTAGTGAAAGTTTGTTCCTAGAGAAACTGCATAAAGTTGGTCCACTGGTGTAGGCAAGCATCCCTCTATGTGTGGGGAATGTCAAAAACAGAAATATGCCAAATACATGTTGCAAATGAAGCTTTCCACATGAACAACAAGAAAAACATTCTACGTACAGTGGAAATAAGTAAAAAGCATCAGACAACTGAACCAACTAGGCTGATCATAAGCTCACTTTTTATGCTAATGATTGAAAAGGGCCAGTAAGTAACCTTCTTGATGAACACCAACACCATCATTTGGAGGAAAAGGCCTGCTTGTTGCAGAAACCCAACACAGGATTTGCAGAGCCATTACAAAGCAATAACTTCTTTTCATTGCTTCAAGCTAAAAATGATTACTGTGATTATGGATGGTGACTATGATTAGAGGGGAAGAGAGAGAGAGAGAGAGAGAGAGAGAGAGAGAGATTGGAATCACTCACCAACACAAGATGTCATGCACAAGTGATGGGATATATAAGAAGGTGAAAAAAACGCCCAGAGTACAAATTCCTATTCCCAAAAAGCTAGACTCAAAACCTCTAAAACTTTCTTGGTTTTCTCTTTAGTCTATCTTGCCTTGGTAGACAGATTTTTTTGCTTCAGAAGCAAGTGATTCTGGGGTTTCTTGTCAAATTGTTCAAAATAAACTAACAAGTTTCCAGCACATTTGAAAACTCACTTCAAGGCTAAAGGAAGTTGCTGATTTCTTACTCTTTAACACAAACCAACCTCTCTCTCTCTCTCTCTCTCTCTCTCTCTCTCTCTCTCAAATCAATCCAACAGAGTAGAACTAAATGAGCTGGTCCCTAGGCCCAAAATAACAGCTCCCTCTTTTGGGGTCTGAAAATTTGCTAGCCCCTGTATATCTCTGCATTCAGAAGAAATCATAGCCTCTTTAGCTCCCTAGCTTGCACAGCTATTTTTCTGCCCTATAACTTTTTAAATATATTATTTGAATTCCTTTAAAAGGGAATATGTAATCCAGATTCCAGTGTCAGTGGCAGAAGCCTTCGTATAGAGAAAGAAGGGAGAAGGAGAAAGCAACCAATGTCTGAGACATTCAGCCAGCAGCAGAAAAATTTAATGAGTTAGTTAATACATTAAAAAACAAGGTGCTTGGGTCAACTTTTTACAGGTTGGTAGGTGGGGAGCAGCCAGGCTTTGTACCTCCATCCATTCTGAGCCCTCCATTTGGACCTTCAACAGCATAGCATTTAAGAATTCGGGTGGCCTTGATTGTCTTAAAGGTACCTCCAAAATCCCAGATGATCACATTAACACGTTAGCAACATTATCTTCGTTTTAGTTTTGTTTGCTTTTGCCCCTCTGTCTCTCTCTGTCTCTATTTTAATTTTTGATTCATGCAATGGATGTAACAATGTGCAGTGGAAAAGCTATTTCTTAGAATTTGTTTAGTAAACTACTAATTTCTTGAGGTTTGTGCTGTGAAAATAAGTCTGATAAAAAGAAAAGCTTGGTACAATCTCTCTCTAGCTGGTTTCTTTTAGGAAGTTAATAGGTATTGCTGTACCGTACTAATGGCTAATTTGAGTATGGATTTGTTGCAAATATTTTTGCCTAAATGGGATTTATTTGGTCAGTAGGGACGTCATAAACAAAATATTAGTCATACATCAAAATGGACATGAAAAGGAAAGACTGGTAGGCACAGCAGAGGTCAACTTCAAAAGCACCCCTACATACATACATGTATATATGCTGTTGATGGCCTAGGATTACCCAGTGAAGCCTATATATTGTATGAGACTTGAGTTTTCAATGTGTTGGTGTACCCAGTGAAGCCTATATATATATATATATATATGTCTCTCTCTCTCTCTCTCTCTCCCCCACCTGAAACTACAACAAGAGTGTGGAAGAAGGTATTGATTCAGTTATTGTCCTTCAAAAGAAATTACACCAGCTGGTGCACACACATGATAACCTTCACCAAACACACAGGCCAAGGCTTTATGTCTTGTTATTATGGTCATTTTCAGACCTCCTCACTGAACACCAACTTGTTCATGCAAATTACCGAATGGGGAGAATCTGATTACATTTTCAAAAGAAAAATCAATGGGTTCTGCATAAACTATCAACCAAGTACAAAATGATATATCGTTCTCAATATGTCTCCTAAAGACAAACCTCAGACTATCCCAACCCTCTAGCAGAAGAAGTAAACTTCCCTGAAGAATTTGAACAAATTTAAAATAAAGATCCATGGGAGAAAGAAGATTCAAGTATAATTATGTTAAGCAAATTTGAAGATAAAGATTAATATTTATAAAACCGTATTCCTTGCAGGAAATACATCAAATGTGCCACATCCTAGTTGTGAAGCTTCTTGGTCAAACCACAATTTCTAGTTCTGCACACCTGACAACTGAGAGTTTATGCATACATAAACCAGGGCAATCCACTTGTGGTTTCATGAGTAAAACCCAGATCATTCTACATTTTAGCCTTTCAACACTATCATTCATAAGCCCATCAAGTGAGTGTCCAAGGATAGTTCAAAGAATATACTGATCCACTGTTTTTCCACTGAATATTCCCATAAACTAATTTACTTTCTACAAGAGTTTACAGCAAAAAAGATTGGATATATTATATTCACATAACAATAAGGTTAGCAGCGCTATAAACCGAGATCTACTGGGAAGTTAGAATCTGATTTGCTTCAATTGATTGTTGAGTAAGTTAATCTCAAGTCTCAACTATAGTGAACAGAAACTGCATAAAGCAGTTATATGCATACCAGGTTAGTGATATCAACTTATGTATTAAAATACAAAACAAGGATGCTACAAGCCTACAACAATTTTCCCCTTCTCCAACACACAAGAAATGCCAAATGGAAATCAACATATATATGGTAGATGTAACTACCATTGTCATGGTTTTATTTAGCATCTACAGTTGGGGTGTTTATGGCCACCCTCGAGATATAAATCGAAATTAATGTCTTGTAAACAATATAATCAAAGAATACGACATCATAATCATTTTTTAGGAATCATGAGAGAAATAACACAAAGATTGACAATACAATATTAGATTTGTCCCATTTACTCCAAATGAGAGCAAAACTTGCGAAGCATGCTTACAACTGAGGCTCAACCAACCTCTCACTTAGGAGATGAGTCATGACTGCTGGATTCTTTCTTAGGATGAATTGCCTCAACAATGGCTTCGACTTCTTCCTTAATTCGTTCAAACACACCCGGGCCTTTGACTTCATCTACTGGGGTGGTTTCATCTATGTCATCACTCGTTCCATGCGTTTCTTTGTGATGTTTTGGTGATTTATCAGCATGATGTCCTAGTGATTTCTCTGCCATTTCAAAATACATAAAGAGATAAATCTATAATTTAAAGGGGATTTCACTAATAGAAATTCAATTTCCATATGATCTTTTTTTAACTAAATAAACACTACCCACCTCATAAAACTATCAATTTTACATAAAACCCATCACCAAAATTAAAATTTTCAGAAGATTAATAGATTTATCCTTGAAATAATTTCAGAACTATAAAACTCTACCCAGAAAAAAAAAAAAAAAAAAAAAGAGGACAAAAATATGCAAGAACTAAAAAGTGCAGATGATATCATGTTAAATATGGGGTTCTGTAAATACAAAGAAATGAAAGTATAGGACTTTAAAGTACCTGAGAGAGAGTCCTTGAGCTCTGTTTTTGGTTCTGCCATGGGAGCTTCTGTGAGAAATTTGATGGGTCTGCTAAGACAGTTTGGTTCTCTGTTTCAGATTGTGCCCCTATTTTACTCGAGAGGCGATTTCAGCATCTTGGTCGTTAACATGTGGAACTCACAATTGGTGAGGGCCATCAGATGATTTTGGGCGGTTGAGAAGCAGCTGCACGAAGAGCTAAAACAGTGTCCATGAAGCTTCAAACTGGATTCAGTGTTGGCCCAGTAATGCCCATAACCCAGTGGCGAGCCCAATGAAGCCGAAGCCCCAAGTGTGCATCCAATAAATCATTGCACGATCCACAGGACAAATAATAAGCTGGAATTGGGATGTCATGTGATGGAAATTTTGTGTGTGTGTGTGTGTGCGCGCGCGAGTGTGAGACCCTAACACCGACGCATAATGTTACTAATGAATTCAAGATGTACAGTCCTGATCTCTTGGACTACAGGGGTCCAAGAGATTTGTGGTCACTCACCGTTGGATGTAAATTCAACGGTTCACTCACTCTTGCACTCCTTTTAAAAAACTTTTTTGAACTACTGGATTAATATCCAACGGTGGGTGACTACAATCTCTTGGACTCCTGTGGTCCAAGAGATCGGGACTGTCAAGATGTAAGAATAACATGTTTTTCATTATTTCGAATAAAGAAATAGATTATATTTGTCAAAAAGTATAAAGTTTCTTGTGATTTACATCATGTCGAAAAATAAATAACTTTTGGGACATGAAAGTAAAAGTTTGAAATATTATTATGTGAAGTAATCTTGTAGCTAATGCTTAAATTTTTTGTATGAATGATTATATAACTTTGTGAGAGAGGATGAAAAAATGGGTTATAATTAGTTTTAGGATTAGGTAGGTCAAACATCAATTTCTTGTAACGTAATTAAAAGAAAAGGAATTTTTTTCGGTGAACAAAGAAAGGGAATTTTCAAGACGCTCCCTTTGTGGAAACCAAGACTATGCCAACAGATTGATAATTTCCAGATTATTTCCCCATGTTTGTTATAGGGCAGCAGCCTGCAACAGGATTGCAAAACGCGTGGAAACGTTTACAAATTACTTTTCAATGGCATAAAAATTTGCTGAAAGTGATGTTAGTAGGGTCCAAGGAAACATTGTGTAATAATTTGTCTGTGAAAAAGAAAACATGTGGGGGAGAAGGGAATTAAGATTTGCCTTCTCGGTTTTCTAATTTGACACTACAACTTGTGGAAATTTTGGTAATAACATGTTCATTCCTTCGATTAAAAATAATAATAATATAAAATTCAAAGGACTTGTGAGACATTTGGTGAATTTAATGAAATTGATCTCATGACATTTGGGAGAGTGCAATGAAAAAACCTTGTCATAAACATTAGACAAAGTTGCTACTTCCTGTTTTCTTGGATTTTGGCTTAACATTTCCCTCTCAGTTCCTCTCTATCTCTGAGTAAAAGCAATGAAGTGAATGACACATTCTTGACAAGTATCTTAAGGTTTTAAGTTTGGCTGGCTGACCCTCTCTTCCACACACAGACAAAACAGACATAAATTTTTCATAACATTTCGTTCCAAAGATAGTAAATGTACCTGGTAAATGCCTTAGAAAATATTAATTGGCAAGTGTTCGAACACTCCTATATATATATATAACCTTTGAACACTTCAAGTTAAGCCAATTTTCTCTTCCGATTCAAGAAACCGTATAACTGGACTGCATTTTCTGCAATCATTTATAGGACCTGTAAAGTTGATTATAGTTGTTGTTCTAAGGAGGGAAGTGATCTGGTTTAGTTAGAAGTAAGCAAAGTAATTGCTCTGGACAGAGAGACCCTTGTATTTATATTCAGGTGAGATACCTTCGTCTAAATATTTCTTATTTGTATTTATATTCAGGTGATCTGGTTAAGATACTAATTTTGAGAATTTCTTAATGTGGATCAATTTATCATTTATTGCAAGATAGAGAATTCAGTCAGAAATCTTGAAATAACCCCGTTTAAGTTTTTCATGAGTTTAATCATGGTCAAAGTGAAAAATTGGTTTTGTTTTAATATTTTTCATTTTTTTGCAGAAAAATGAAATTGAAAGTCCCATATAATGAATGGCTCCAATCCTATTATAAAACCTCACACCTGCTAAACATGTAGTTAAGTTTGGGACAATATCGATGTTGTTAGTGGTAGGTCAATGATCCGTCCCTCTGATAATATCAATATATATATTTATTGGAGTTTATTTTTTCGTTTGAAATTGGCTCTGGACAAAGGCGTTATTAACATTATCATCGAACTGGGCTCTTGTTATTCATCTTGTTCAGCATATTGATTCCTCACGTTTACACCGCCTTACTAGTTTGCTACAAGATTAGTTTGGTCTCCTTAGCCAATTTGAGAATTATATATGTATTGTGGTGAAAATGTGCAGGGCATTTTAGTAATCAAATTAATTTGGATTCTGATTCATGAAAGTTAGTAAACAATAACAATGGGAATCAACCCCATTCCCTTGCTAATTCCATATGTTTAGTAAACAACTTAATGGGAATGATTCTTCCCATACTGATTCAGTAGTTCCCTGATTCCTAAATTCTCTAATTCCTTACCTTCTCCATTACTGATACGTAAACAGTCCTTGAAATCTTAACACAATCATATGAACAAAAATTATACAATTCTCAAAGTGGGGATAGACATGTGTTTCTTTAATATTTAGTGTGAGTTTATATGATCCATATTGAGAATGGATGTAGAATTTATGATTAAAAATTCATAACTTAATTCTCTCTTTTCCTGAAGAATTGAAGATTTCATTTTAAACTCTAAACAAGAGCTTCTGCAAATCTTGTAGCAGTAAAAGGTGACCGGAATAATACAAATGGTCGTACTGACATCCACCAATTTTAAATCCAAGAGAAAAGCAACATCTAGAACAGTTAGCTTCAGAAAACTGATTTGAGCAAAGCCAACAAATCTCATGGGCTGGAAAAAGTGATTTCTCAAGAACCTATAAGCAGCAAGAAAAGGAAAACAGGAGAGCTAAATTTGAGGACAGGTGATTCATTGAAGACTACACAGGAAAAACCTGATAGTTTCATTGAGAAGTTCAATCCAACAATTTCTTTAACCAAGCCAGAAGATTGGTTTTCTCCCCGGTCCCCAAGGGAGCTTGATGCAGCAGCAATCAAGCTGCAGAAAGTTTACAAGAGTTACCGAACTAGACGAAACATTGCAGATTGCTCTATGGTTGCTGAGGAGCTATGGTTTGTTCTGTTTTCATTTCCTATTCTGCTGCACATAGTCGTAATTCGCATAGTACATTCGTGCTTATTCTCTTCTTTTAATTGTTGCAGGTGGCAGGCATTAGACTTTGCTGCTCTTAGGCGAAGCTCTGTGTCCTTCTTTGGTTCTGGTAAATCAGAAACTGCAGTTTCAAGATGGGCAAGGGCTAGAACAAGGGCTGCCAAGGTGATCTCTTCCTGTACATTTCACCTGCATTCAAAGTTACTTAGCTTTTTTACAAGATTTTGAACATTAGCAAATTCTTCAATATCATTCATAGATTTTGAAAAATCTATCCATGTGTTTCTTTGTTTTGAACTTTGACAAATACCAAAATGGATACCTAATTTATTTGAAGATCTTGACTTGTAAGCCTCTTATGATATTGTACACATTAAAGTGTTGATAGAGAAGCATTTGGTTGATTAATGTAGGTTGGGAAGGGTTTGACCACGGATGAGAAGGCTCCAAAATTAGCTCTAAGACATTGGCTTGAGGCTGTAAGCTCACATTAAGAATATTCACATACTCTGTATGAAGCCTATTTTTTCCATTCAACATGGTAAAATAAAGTGTCAAATGAATTTTGTGTAGGAAGACAACATTGAGAATCCATAGACAATTAGTTCTTTTCCTTACATTTCACATGTATGCTTAGTTTGGTACACAAAATAGCATGGATTAGGACCAAAATAAAAATAAAAATAAAGGCATGCATGGACTAATTTCTTTACATCACAATGAGTGGGGAACTATTATGTTCAGAGCAAGCATGCTTACCTTCTGCTTGTTCGGTACAGATTGATCCGCACCATCGTTATGGACAAAATCTGCACTTGTATTATGATGTTTGGTTTAGTAGTGGGAGCTTTCAACCTTTCTTCTACTGGTAGAATCCCTACAGAAACCAATTTTTCTGTTTTGGACTTGTTGAGGCTTATTTTGTAACCTTGTGATGCTCTATCCAAAAATGAAGGTTGGATGTTGGAGATGGCAAAGAAGTAAATCTTGACAAGTGCCCAAGAACTGATCTGCAGGGTCAATGCATCAAGTACCTTGGACCAGTAAGTATCAAAACATTTAATTACTTTCCCATATATATATATATATATATATAAGTTTCTATTTTAATTCTAAGTTTTGCTTTGTTAATGATGTGTTATCTATATTGCTCTCACAGAAAGAGAGGGAAGCTTATGAAGTGATTGTGAAAAGTGGGAAGCTTGTGTACAGACAAAGTAGGAAACTTGTGAATACTGCTGAGGGTTGTAAATGGATCTTTGTCCTCAGCACATCAAGGAAAATGTATGTTGGGGAGAAGAAGAAAGGCCTTTTCCAGCACTCTACTTTTCTAGCTGGAGGTGCCACAATTGCAGCAGGGAGAATTGTTGCCTTTAATGGGGTTCTTGAGGTTTGCTGCTTAATTGCTTAAACACACCCAAAATACAACATTACATTAAAATTTTCTTCCCATCATTCATGAACCTTTTATCTCCGTACTGTTCAGGCTGTATGGTCCTACAGCGGTCACTACCGCCCGACGGAAGAGAATTTTATGGAGTTCATTAGCTTCTTAGAGGAGCATCAGCTGGACTTAACAGATGTTAAAGTAATTCTCCCTAAGCCTTCATATTGATGACTTGCACAATGGAGCATTTTCATATGATATCTCATTAAGCCTAATTACATTTTCCCAATTTATTGTTCTCTGCAGAAATATCCTATAGATGATGATGTTCCACCTTCTTGTGCTCCCAAGAAAGAGATGAAGTCAGATATCACATCTGCTAATGTTGATGTTGTTTGTGTATATTCACATGTTTTACACATGTAATTAACCTAGACATATGTATATATTTCACACATGTATATCCAAATTCTTATATCTTTTACATGTATATATTTCACATGTTTCAATTTCATTTATATGTATATAAATTCCTCTCTTTCTCTAATTTTTATTCTCATATTGAACCACATCTATATAACCATTGTTGATTAGTGATTGATCTATACTTGAACGCTTAGTCTGAACATTGACTAACATTTTCGATGATTAGACTAAATATCAATATGAACCGAGCGAAAGTCAGTTATGAGATTTGAATGCATGACTTTCTCTAACAAAATGGAAATTGAATTTCTCTAACATATGTATATAAGTAGTTGTTGGAAATTTGAATCTCATTAAACTTTATTGATGGCGATGGGTTAGACAGGAAAATGGCAAGAAGGGAATGAGAGGTTGCTCATGTTAATGACCCACCCTTGAGTTTCTATGCCAGAACTCTATACATACGCTTGTAGCTGTAAGCCCATCTCTTTTGAATCTTAGATCGATAGTCATAATCTTGCATGGCTTTAGCTTCAATCAAGGCTTTAAACATGCTTTTCTTATTCATTTTAAACAAAGGCAAACTCACATGTTAACAAATTGTTAGAAATAGATCAATAATGTATATCAAACTTTGGTAATATAATTAATTTTGGCATTGGTTTTTAGAGAAATGCGACGAAACTACAGTAAATATAAGAGATTAATTCAAATATGAACGAGTCCACAATACTGATATTTCTTAACATAAAATATTTGGCGATTAAAATAGGAATATTTAACCCATTAAAGTAGCATTTCCCTTCATTTGATTAAAGAAAAACCCAGTTGAGTCAATTGAGGTTGTGGAATATTTAACCCAAAATAAATAAATAAATAAATAAATAAGAAAAGAACAAGAACTTTTTGGGCAATAAGTATTTGTCTTTGACCCAGTTGAATTGTACAGAACAACATCGGAGTGAGGCAGTGACATGAAGCTTCGGTCGCAAGTCAAATACTTCGCAGTTTTCTTGTTCTTTACCCCATTGCCTGGTGGAGTCTTTTCACAACATTTGAACAAGGATGGAGTTAGGATGAGCCTTTTCACAACATTTGATAGGGATGGATTCTGGATTTCAAATTGGGGTGGGTTAAAAATTCGACACTACGAGTGAATTTAATTGATTAAAAAAAAACACACATAATCAGGATGACTTAATGAATTTTACCCCTCAAAACACATCTAGTACACATCTCTTTTATGTTTTCTTCGAGTGTGTAAAGTGAAAGGGGGTTATGTTCTATAATTTAAAAAAGAAAAAAGAAAAAAAAAGAGGAGTTGTTTTCGACTTCGACCAAAAAATGAAAGAGGCAGGGGTCTTTGGCCTCTTTCCTTTTTGTACCCAAAAAAAAGAAAAGAAAAAACTGGGTGAAGGGGGGATTATGAGAATGCAGTGCATGGCTGTCCATTGGGTGGGTTGGGTATGTTAGTTTAGGCTTGAAAAGATAAATTCACCTGGGCTATAGCCTAGGTTAGTCAAAGGTAGGTCCGTCCCTGCATTTGACGATTTCTCTTCATTTCTGGTTGTCTCAATCTCTACTCTCTCTTCTAAGCAATTATCATTCTTGCTTGACTAGTATGTTACAAAATGTCATGTTTGACCAATCTCTCTCTCTCTCTCTCTCTCTCTCTCTCTCTCTCTCTCTCTCTCTAATGATCATGGCTCATGTTAAATTTAACGTAACATTTTGTTCCAAATAAAGTAAGCATACACAAATATATTGGGAACTTTGAACACTTCAAGTTCAAGAATCAAACCCCTCGTGGGGTTGTCAAAATCATGCCAAGTTTTCTTTCTCCTTTTGTTTTTTCATTCAAAACACCCCGTTTGATGGGACCAAATTTCAAACACTTCTATTTTCTGCACTTTTTGTCTAATACGTGTTGGAAGTTGCCTTACCAACTACAAACATTCAACCAACTTCTTTTCATTGAGTAGTATATAAAGGAGGCAAGTGGTCTAATTTAGAAATGCACCAAACCAAGTTACTGCTTGAGTTGAGATAGGGGGAGACAGGGTTGCAATTTTATTCAGGTGAGAAAAACATGCATATTTCAAGTTGTTTGAGCTAGCTCTTGTGGTTGTTCTGCTGTCCTAATTTGATTAGTTTTTGACATTTAAAAAAAAAAAGAAAAAAGTTTTCGACATGTTTCGATTGGTTGATTATGGCCAAAGTGAAAATGTGGCTTAGTTGAATCAAAAGGAGATCTTTAAGAATGATGGGTTAATCTACTTTAGATTCAAAGCTCATCATATGAAAACATGCATATTTCAACTGAAGCTATTGCTTTGCTTTGCATGATTTGAGAACAACTGAAAGAAGAATCATCTTCATTAAAAACTTACCTGCATTTGCTTAAGAATCAATTAGATATCTGTTTTCTGAGGCACATGCTTTTCGTTTTGGCAGAAATTTATAGAAATGGTTACAATGACATCCGTCAGTGTGTCCAAGAAACAGAAGGCGACGACTGGAACAGTTAGCGTCGAACAAACTGATTTGAGCAACACCATTAAATCTGATGAGCCAAATAAAATGATTATTGAAGAATCCATGAGCTGCAAGAAGAGGAAAGCAGGCCAGCTAAAGCTAGGGACAAATGCTTCTTTCAAGAACATAGAGGGAAGAATTGATAGTTCCATTGAGAAGTTCAATCCAATAATTTCTTTACCGGAGCCAAAAGATTTGTTTTCTCCGAGATATCCAAGTGAGCTTGATGCAGCTGCAATCAAGCTGCAGAAATTTTACAAGAGTTACCGGACCAGACGAAGCCTTGCAGATTGTGCTGTTGTAGTTGAGGAGCTATGGTTTGTTCTATTATCATCTCCTATTTCGCAGAACATAGTTGTTAAGCACATGCATATATGCTTATTCTCTTCATGTAATTGTTGCAGGTGGAAGGCATTGGACTTTGCTGCTCTGAAACGGAGCTCTGTGTCATTCTTTGAATCTGATAAATCAGAAACTGCCGTGTCAAGATGGGCGCGGGCTAGGACGAGAGCTGCCAAGGTGATCTTTTGGTACATTGCAGTTAAAGTTACTTAGATTTTACAATATGTTGAAGATTATCAAATTCTTTGATACCATTAATTTCCAACATGTGTACCTAATTGGCTAATTCAGTCTTTTTAAAGCCAGAAAATCCATTTGCTTATTTGTTTTGTATTTTGACCATGACCAAAATGCTTGACTAATTCAAAGTTTAGAAATTCTTTTAAGAACCAAGAACTATTGCAGACACTGAGTGTTGATTTAAGTATCATATTGTTGATTGTAGGTTGGGAAAGGTTTGTCAAAGGATGAGAAGGCTCAGAAATTAGCTCTAAGACATTGGCTTGAGGCTGTAAGCTTACATTAGCAATACTCTCACTTTGTCTTTAACCAATGATTTTCATGGTTACATCATAAGCATGCTTACCTTCTGCTTATGATGTACAGATTGATCCACGCCATCGATATGGACACAATCTACACATGTATTATGATATCTGGTTTAACAGTGGGAGCTCTCAACCTTTTTTCTACTGGTATAACTCTGCAGAAACCAAAATTTTCTGTTTTAAAAATGTTATGGCTTTTTTTCTTCTTCTTCTTCTAATCTTTTCTGCATATGAAATTAATGAAGGTTGGACGTTGGAGATGGCAAAGAAGAAAATCTTGAGGAGTGTTCGAGAACTGATCTGCAGCGTCAGTGCATCCAATACCTTGGACCGGTAAGTATGAACATATGTAACTATTCTCCTAAAACACTGGAAAAATTAGAAATATACACTTCACTTATAGGTTAGCTGAGGCACTTCATCTATGTTGGTTTATTTATTTATATTACATTTTAAAATAGGAATATTAAGGGGTTTCATATGTGGTAACTGATGTCTTCTTATATGTATATTGCTCTCACAGAAAGAGAGAGAAGCTTATGAAGTGATTGTGGAGAGTGGGAAGCTTATGTACAGGCAAAGCGGGAACCTTGTGAGTACTGCTAAGGGTTCTAAGTGGATTTTTGTCCTCAGCGCATCGAGGAATTTGTACGTCGGGGAGAAGAAGAAAGGCCTTTTCCAGCACTCCTCTTTTGTATCTGGAGGTGCCACTATTGCATCCGGAAGATTAGTTGCTTGCAATGGGGTTCTTGAGGTGTGCCTCTTATTTGAGACATGGAGATTACATTTCCTGAGATGCATTTTTATCCCCCTATTTATTGAACCTTTGATTTTCATGGTGTTCAGGCTGTATGGTGCTACAGCGGCCATTATCGCCCGACACAAGAGAGTCTTTTGGAGTTCATCAGCTTCTTAGAGGAGCAACAGATGGACATGACAGATGTCAAGGTACTTGTTCTTAAGCCTTCATATTGGCTTTTGCATAATTGGCCTAAAACTTGGTTCATATGTATGATATGCTAAGTAATGTAAAATTCTGTTTCTCATTAAGCCAATCTAAAATTGCATTATTATTATTATTATTATTTTTTCTGCAGACATGTCCTACAGATGATGATGTTCCACCTTCATATGCCACCAAGAAAGAGATGAACTCAGAGTCTATAACAAGCACCCTTGAGGAGACTAAAGAAAATGAGGCTGCCAGAGACACTGCTGCAGCCAACGTGGAGCCCCAAAAATTTGAGCTGGGCAGGCCTTTGTCATGCAAATGGAGTACCGGGGCCGGCCCTCGAATCGGGTGTGTAAGAGATTACCCAGCACAGCTGCAATCTCAGGCACTTGAGCAGGTCAATCTGTCACCTAGAGTCACACCAGAAATCTCTGTTAGCAATGCTCCAATCCCTTCACCAAGACCAAGTCCAAAGATCCATCTCTCACCTAGGCTTGCATATATGGGACTTCCTAGCCCCAAGGTTACATAATTTGACCTCTAAACCATCACTAGATTAATCTGAAAGAATAAGCATTTTGCGGCATTTTGGGTACAGGGGTTTTGAATGGACTAACCTGGTTAGAATGTCTTCCATTCGGGCTTTTCTCGACCTTGATCATTTAGCTGTGTAGGTAGGTCATCTGCCTTTACCAAATTATTTTATTTCTTCACCATTTTTTGGGGACCTTTCAGGGGTTTGGCCACTTTTTCCTTGTAAGATATTTTCATTGTATTCTAATTCATCATTTAATAATCATTGCAGAAATTATTTTGAAAGTCCTTCCATACGTTGTTCAATCTCTCTCTCTCTCTCTCTCTCTCTCTCTCGTTTGACCATTCTTCAAGACCAAAGGTGGATCAATATTCCACACACTTGCAAATTTTTGGACATATGTTCCTAACCGTTGACCAGAAATACCAATTTTGACAACTGTTTTAATGGAAAATGCTAAAATCCTTAGCTGTTATTTGTTTTTATTTATTTATTTGTAAATAAGCGATATTGCCCCACCTCTAGTCCTTAACAAAGATGAACATATTTGATGTTTGATCTACGAAAAGGAATAAAAAAAAGAACAAAAGATGAACTAGGAGGGTTCAAAAGCGAGGCCCAACCAAGGGCCTGGGCTGGATTCAGCGCAACTAGACGGACTTCAAGTGGGCCCCACCTTGTCACTAACAACAGGTCTTGGATATTTCAGCGTAACGTCGTCGTTCCTAAAGAAGGAGCGCAACGGCAAATAGACTAGTGTTACCGTGCAATTTATATTCGTTACCTGCTCCCCCTTCCCCCCCTCTCCCCCCAAGACAACACTCTCTGCCGCTCTCAGCTTCTATTTCTGTTTCCAAAAAGCACTTTCAGAAGAAAACACTTTCCACAAAGAAAAACACACAGGGAAACTCAAGGTTAATTCAGATAGGAGCTTATTTCTCAAATGACATTCAGTCAAATTCGAATAAAAACTCAAAAAATAAAAAAGCATTTAGTCAAATACAATATTTGATGCCATGTGAGGCCATAAAACACTATCCATAGAGGGAAAATGTACTGAATTTGGTCACATGGGCTGAACACACTCATTCAAGCAAAAACAACAATCTCCTATATATTCACCGGCGAAGGACCCTCTTTGATCATTTGTTGGCATGCCGGCCAGTAACTCAGCCTTGTCTAAAACGTTGCAAAACTGCAATAAATATCACGACGATTTCATAAATATATAACATAACTAACAGATTGGAATGAGTAGTGAACCATATATATACCTTCTAGGATTGTTATTAATATTGACTAGAGTGTATCTATCAATGCCCTGCCCTCTGAAACTTTGCACAACTGCAAAATACAAATACAGAAAATATCAAATTGTCATAAATACACAACATAAACAGGCGAATTTCGGGCATAGTCGGAATGAGGGTACCATACCTTTCCCGTTTGGTGGCTGGGGCTTAGTCGAGTCCCACCCTTGAAGTTGGAGGGGGGAATTGTTGTCTCGAATATGTTGGACAGTGTTCCAGTTTAGTCGTCCAAGTAATAATAGGACCCAGACGCCTTTTGCTCCGTATCATTGGTTGATTCAATTTGTTGATTCTTGGGCGAATGTTTGTAGGGTCACGTCTAAATGTGATATCCAGTTGCTGCAATGCCACATTGAAAATATAATGAGAATCAGATCCTAGAATAACAAAAATTACATCACATTCAATTGGAGATAAATTAAACAAGCTGCAAGACTTAGAGATAAGAAGAGATTCATCCCAGTCAACAAAGACCGGAGAATTTGCAATACAATCAACTGATGACTTTCCTTCATAGACAATAACTTTGTCTGCCAAGTAAGTAGCAATAATGAAATCATGCCCAACCACGAATGCGGTTTTCTTAGCATGGAGGACGAACCTCTTTATGACTTTTGCTGCAACAATACGCTGCTCAGAATCAAGATATGCACTTGGTTCATCCATCAGATAGATGTCTGCCGGCTGCAATATCAAGAAAAATTTAGGGGCATTCATTATGAGGCTGCATAAGTTCAAGCAAAGCAGATGCATCATCACAAGCTTAATTTGTTATTGCTATAAACATATACTAAAATCTGTTACCTTTCCAAGGCATACACATAGAGCAACCCTTTGCAGCTCTCCACCAGAGAGTTTGGTAATTTCTTGATCCATTAATTGCTCAATCTGAAGAGGCTTCATCACGTCTGTCACAAACTGGGGATGTGTACAGGAATCACGAATTTTTTCATGAAGCAGGTCTTTGACTTTTGTTGCACGCTTTGGATTAATTTTCTGGTTTTTGTAAGAAACATGAAGCTCAGGTATCTCCACACCAGAATCAGGTTTCGATAAACCAACCTACAAATTGAACAAATGTATGCAATGACTCCACGTATCAAAATGCAATTTAACATACGATTGAATCAAAAGAGTGAAAATGATAAAGACTAGTACCAGCATTCTCATAAATGTGGTCTTCCCTGATCCATTCTCACCCAACATCACAATAATTTGAGAATTGGTAAATTCACCCTCTATAACTTGAAGCTTGAACTCTCCCAACGTTTTAGTCATCGATGGGTATCCATACCGTGCATATGTCTCAATTTCCTCACCGCTTTCTTGTGGAGTCTCAGTAACCTAAACAAGACAACAACATAATATATATATATATATATATTTATATTTAAAAAGATTGATTAAGTCACTCAAAACCAGCATTTTCATTGACAAAATATATTATCTTACCTTAAAAGTTAAAGATTCATCTCGGAACCTTGGGTTTTCTGTAGGAACGAATCCCGACAGGAAGATGTTGATTCCTTCTCTAACTGAGAAGGGTAGGGTAACAACTCCAAATGCACCCGGCTTCCCATATAACAAACTACCCCACCAAATCACAACTATGCTTTGCTAGCCTATACAAACATATTTGAGTCTTCTTATTTGCTCTTTCTCTTCTACACCAAGATTACAGTGACCACAAACACAAAGACAGTTGCAGCTATGCATAACTGAGATAATGTAACTAAGAATTCAAGGACACTCAGCCAGATTATATAACCCTGCTTATAATTATCAAAGGCATCACCACCAATAACACAACACAAGGGGCAGAAACAAAACTGACAATAACAATGCCACATAAATAACTTTAAATCAACATCATAGAGAAGGACAACAAAGGGCAAAGAAGATTTAATACAGACAAACTAAGCAGCTAAATGCTACAGAGTTCTTAATTAACAATTACTAAAACTTTTAAAACTTTTAAACATTGTCTTGTTAGACATCAACACAGTGCCTTGTTATAAGGTTCTAATGCTCAGATGACTTTAACGCCTCCAGAATCACCTTAGCCTGATCTCTCATCAACTCACTCTTTTTAACAAAAAGCTCCAATTCAGCAACATGCAGCTTCTTCCACTTCTCCTTCAATTCAGCTCGCTTGGCTCCTCCAATCAACTCCAAGCCCTGCTTCACGACACCCTCCGGCAACCCCAGCTCTCTGAAACCCTTATCAAACCCAATCACCTCACTCAAACTTTCAGAACCACACGGCTTCAGACCAAATTCCACCTTCTCACACTCCTTTGGGCGCTCCGGTGAACTCAGAAGCTCAGCTTTAAGTGATGCCAAAGTCTTGTTACCCTTCTGATTTGTCCTAGCCTTCCCATTAGACTTGGACTGTTCAGACAACCCACTGAGCCCAATTGACCCTTCGCCGCTGCCCCATACCTTCTTCGACAAGTCGAACAACTTTTGCTCATGAGGCTTAACAGGATTATACTTCTTCCCTTTGGCCACATTAGTCTCATACTTCTTCTTGATCCTACGAATCTTATCTTGCAATTGGGTCTTGTTCACATCGGCCTTCAGCGATTTCTTGATAAAATCATGAAACGCCCCCATATCAGAATATGGATCCGCCCCTTTCTTGGTAGAGTAATCAATCATGCCTTTCAAGATTGTTATCTCATCATCATCGCTCCAAATCCTCTGGAACAGCTTCTTCGAGTCGTCTCCACCCGCCTTCTTCGTTTCCTCTCCGGCATGTTCTCGCTCCTGATCCGGGTCTGTGACCTTCTTCTTGGGCCTCTTGGAATCCTTGGGGTCGCTCTCGCTTGGCCGCTTCAACCCGGCTCTTGCCGCCGGCGTAGTAATAGCCGAGGCCTTCGATCTGGGCTTCTTGGTCTTGGGCGTCTCTTCCATTGGCTTCGAAACTATCGGCTTTACCACCCTATCCTTATCCAATTCCGAATCGGATTCGGACTCGGACTCTGAGCCAGAGGATGAAGACTGCGGCTTTGAATTGACAGTAGCCGAGTCCGGTTTCTTCGCAGCAACGGGAGTGGGTGCTGCCTTTGGAGGCTCGGGTTCCTCGGACTCAGATTCGGACCCGGATCCGGATTCTTCCTCTTCTTCTCCGTCTACTTCTTCTTCAGACGAGGCTACCTCTTCTTCGGAAGAAGAAGCAGCCGGAGGCTCATCCAGAGGAGATGGGCGCTTGGGTGCCATTGGAGAGACGGTACAGTGAGGGTTTTGCGAAATTAGGGTTTCTAAGTGGGAATTGGGTTTGTGTGTGCGAAGGAAGGAGTAAAAAAGGTCCTACTTGGAAAGTTTTTTATTTTTTTATTTGGGTTGGAATCTTGGATGCAGTCAGAGGTTAAGGACTTCGGAAAGTAGCAAAACGGCCGTAAAGATATTAGGACCGTTGGATTTTTATTTTTATTTTTTTTTGTTGTTGGAGGATTTTAAATTTGTTATCTCCTTTCCTTACACAATCGATATACAAAGGTACAAACTTGGACTGAAATAACATACGAAGATGCATCATTTCACTCGCACGACTGAACCAATTCCCTCAACCTTCATTTATACCCCTTAAGTTTAACAACAAAAGGAAGTGGAATTTCTAAATCCTATGTTTTTTTATTCGAACACGAGAATTGGATCATGTTAATTTAGAAATTCTGACTTTCGTCAAAATCCCAAGTTTATTTCTCTTATATAAACGCACGATTAAAAAAGAAAATTTAACAATAAAAGAAAATTAAGTGATGGATAAAAGAGTGATACTGGATAAGCCAAGCCAGAGAAAAGGATTGAGGGACCTACCCCAAATCTAAAAGGATCTTAATAAATATCTTATAAGTTTTGCATTTCCTTTTGATATAAAGAAGTTGGATAAATGGAAATTTTGAGTAAAAACAATAACTATTCATCACATAATTAAGTTAAAAAATCCAACATGACAAACAACAGTTTAGATACATCAAGCATTCTATTAATCTGATCGACATAAGTATAACCTCAGTCTATTTAATCAGTTGATAACAAACTTAGAACAATTGTGATAATTTATTAAATAGGTATAAGATAATTAAGCCAAAACATCCGAGCTTTAATAGAATCAAATCAATAGGTGTTAATTTTGTTAATACAAATTTGGAAAATGGTAGGTATTAGTGTAGACAATGAAAATTTTTTAGTGAAGACAATAGCTATTATTACAGAATTAAGGGTAGCTTGCAAATTGAGGCGAATCTGGTAGGCTGGTATTCAGATCCACCCTAATTAAGGCGAATCTGGTGGAACTTTGCAAATTGTTGATGAAACCTTGCATTTGTAGCAAATGTCAAATGGCTCTGGTTTTTGCAATCCTAGGTTGTCTATTAATGTTATGGTATCACCTTATTATTGTATCAATCTTTTTATTTTCTACTTTTAATTTCATAACTGTGTTTTGCAGTCCAACACTTTATTGCAGATATTTGCGATCTAAACTCAAGAACACTGTTTGTGATTGCCTATACATTAAAAGGGCCTATACTTAATAGTTATATAGTGTTTTTTTTTTTTTGTCCTTTTTTGGTCTTTGAACTTTAAAGTTAAACACTATAGAAATTGAGTTATCTTCTTCCTCTTTCCTTTTCTTTTGTTGAGACAAATGATTATAAGGAGACAATCTAGATATACTAAAAAAATACAATTACAAAAACAAGAGAAATACTTATTGTTTTTGATATTCTCAGTGGAATAAGTACTTTGTTTATGTGTTTTGATTTTCTGAATGCATTATGTTCTGTCAATTCTATTATTTTTTGTCAAATATTGGGTTTTTTTAATAGCTTGTAAATACAATATTTGATGCCATGAGAGGCCATAAAACATTATTCATAGAGGGAAAATGTGATGAATTGGATTTTCCTCTTGCCATGTTGCTTGTGAGTGGTAGAGGGAAAAATAAATTGGTACTTACTCCTGAATTTCCAAGACCTTGTTTAAATTTGACTGAACTTATGATTGGTCTTGCTCAAAAGTCTGCAAAACAAGAAACCTAGCTGATTCAGCTTGGCCAAGAACTGAACCCCCTTGTTTGAAGATACTCCCTTAGCCAATTGATCCCAATCTACCTTTCATTTAGTTATTTATTGTTATTTCACTTCCTTGCCTTGATCGAAAAATGCAACAAATTTAATTACAATTTGAATTACTTGACCTCACTTTTAATTGCTTCAAACAACTCAATCTCTTTACTAACATCACACGCCATCTCCTTTCACTTCTCTTAACAAGCGTGCCATCACCCGAGAAGGTTCAAAGTTGGTGAGTGGGTCCTCATGAGAGTAACGGAAAACACTAAAAATCTAAATGCAGGCACGTTTGGTCACTTCTGAGAAGGACCGTTCGAGGTCACAGAGGCATATGGAAAGGGCGCCTGCAAGCTGAAACAGGTTGAGACTGGTTAATATATGTCATGCCCTTGAAATGCAATTCATCTGAGAAATATTATGTTTAAATTAATCTACTTATCAATCATTCCACCTATATTATTTAAATAAAATCCGCACTTCCCATTTAAATGTCAATTCGCGCACTTGGCTTAAATTTGTTGTAAACCCAATTGTGTTTGAACTTATCAATGAGATCCATGTCAATCCCTACATCACATCAGAGGTTACCAATCCTTTAGGGACAATCAATTGGATCTATATCAATCTCAACATCACCCCGAGGTTACCAATTATCTGGGGAGATCAATTGGGTCCATATCGATTCCCTGCATCACCTCGGGAGTTACCAATCCCAGACAATCAATTAGATCCATGCCGAACCCAACATAAGTCCAAGGTTACCAATCCTTCTCTAACTGAGAAGGGTAGGGTTACAACTCCAAATGCACCAGGCATCTTCCCATATGAACAAGAAATGTGATCTGATAAGTAATCTAGGACGCTTAAATCATGCTCCACATCGATTACATAGCTGAAAATGTAAAGCAAAGCAAAACATCCATTACTTAAACATGCCCAATGTAAGCAAGAAAAGACCCCACAAATATAAGCAATGAAAAAAAAAATTTGAGGCAAGAAGAGAAGAGAGCTATGAAAACAAAACCTATCTGGCCTGATCAAAGATCGGATGACTTTGGCTGCTTTAAGCCTTTGTTTCACATCAAGATAACTTGAAGGTTCATCAAACATGTATATATCTGCATTTTGCCTGGCAACAAAAGCAATGGCGAATCTCTGAAGCTCCCCACAACCTGGTTTAGCTCAAGATCAACAATGAGTTCTTCGATCACACCCCTCCCATCTTTCCCCTGCATTGCCTTCAACTACTTTTGGAGTGTGGTCAACATATTGGGGTTAACTATGCAATTAACAGGACGAAACATTATTACACACAGCATAACAACCCATGTTCAACATAGAAAAGCACAAGAACCAAAACCTCTATAACAAAAGATGAACTAGGAGGGCTCAAAAGTGAGGCCCAACCAAAGGCCCGGACCCGATGCAGTGCAAGTGACTCTTTAACGGACTTGCTTCTGGGCCCCCACCTTGTCACTAACAGGGCTCGAATGATTTTTCACCTGAACGTCGTCGTTTGCAATTTATATCCGTTACATGCTTTCAATTGACTTTTTTTCGAATTCGAAATTCAAATTGCTAATAAAACCTTTCCTTAATTAATATTTATAAATAAATAAAAAACCTTCTTCTTCAAGGCTCCTTGATCAATAGTTTAATACACTGACAGATCTGTTGTCAAATTCCAAAACCCAATCCCCAAAAAAAAAAACCCAGACAGCACTCTCTGCAGCTCTCAGCTTCTATTTCTGTTTCCAAAAAGCACTTTCAGAAGAAAACACTTCCCACAAACAAAAACACAGAGAGAAATTCAAGGTTAATTCAGATTTATAGCTTGTTTTTCTCAAATGGGCACTCCAGGGAAATGGTTAAAGTCACTTATCAATCTCAAAAAGGCCCCCACAAGTGACCAGGTAAACCCAACATTCCTCACCCTCTGTTTTTATTTTTCTTATTTTCCTCTGTTTCCTCCGTTTCACTCTGTTTTCCTCTGTTTCTATTGTTTTCTTCTGTTTTTGGTACTTGGGTTGTTTTAGGAGAAGGTGGGGGACAAGAGCAAGAAGAAGTGGAAGCTTTGGAGGAGTTCATCAGAAGGGTTTGGATCATCATCGAAAGGTGGGATGAACAGGAGCCAAGTGGCAGCTGCAGAGCCGTTGAATTCGCTCGACGATGCATTAGCTGCTGCCATGGCTACTCTTGTCAGAACTCAACCTAAAAACTTCATTGTCATCAAGAAAGAGTGGGCAGCTATTCGAATCCAAGCTGTGTTTCGGGGATTCTTGGTAAGTGGTTCTCCCTCCTGCTATTTCCATTAATATGTAGCATATATTTAAGTACACTGAAATTAGTTATATGTTCTATTTAGTTAAGCATGAGTTATTGTCTAGGTAGATAGCTGAATTCAGTTCAATAACTGTCACAAAACTTTATAATATTTGCACTAACTTTGTGTCCTGTGTTGAATATTATAAAGAGATTGATCCTGAGTGTCAAGGCATTTCTTTGATGGTTTCACCAAAAAAAAAATTTCTTTCAAACGGGTAATGCAATTCAAACTTCTTGGGTGGGTATGGAATCTAGTGTAGATTCTGCACTCTCAGTAACAAAGTTTTTGGACACTGCAACTTTGATATGTAACTTCCTCTTTATTTCATCTCGACACAGTTTACATATAGATATAAGATTTAAGTCTTTCTTTTCTCGTACAATTTTCTGGTCAGTTTTAGTACTAGTTTTAGGTTCTTTCTTTGTTTGATCAGTTTTAGTACTAATTTTCTGGTCAGCAAGCTGGTTCATAGTAAAAATGAAAATGATAAAGAAATCAGAAGAAAGTTAAGTAAGTTGGAGAGTTTGTTGGGAAGTGGATTGAAAAATGAAAGCCAGATTGTATCAGCTTATCTTGTTTTAGATGAGCTGCTTGAATGGTGATTATTCAAAGATAGAACTAATTGGAGGTCATTGGGCTTGTGATGTTGAAAAGCAAAGAAAAGAGTTAGGATCAGTAAACTGGGCTGTAGATTATCCATCTAATGAATAAGACAATATGAACTTTTTTGCATATAAGCGAATGCATAATGTTGTGTCATTATGTTCATTTGATAATGGTTAATGGGGTAACTGATAAACTGCAGGCAAGGCAGGCTTTGAGGGCCTTGAGAGCAGTGGTAAGGCTTCAAGCTATATTTCGTGGTCGACAGGTTAGGAAGCAAGCTGCTGTTACATTGAGGTGCATGCAGGCACTTGCTCGAGTTCAGGCTCGAGCTCGAGCACAAAGGACCTCTCCAGAAGGGCAAGAATCTGTGCAAAACTCATTAGATGAACATTGCTACCAAGCTGATCCCATTAAGCAGGCTGAGGTGCTTATCAAAATTTTCTTGCATTCAACATTGTGATGATGTGATGCATATTATCCTGACAATATTGTTCTATTAACTTTTGATGAAGATATTAACCCTGTTTACCCTATGATCAATATTGTGTTTACAACAATTTTCAGCAAGGATGGTGTGATAGTCCAGGAACAGTGAGTGAAGTTAGAGCAAAGCTGGAAATGAGGCAAAGAGCAAACATCAAGAGGGAGAGAGCAATTGCATACTCCTTCTCTCAACAGGTAATAATGGATTTATTTATTTATCTTTGGTAAAGAGTTAACAGGATAAAAACATGGCTTAGTTGAATGAATATGAATGGTGTTTGAGTTGCATATGATTATGTTGTTTTTTGGCAGAGATCAAGATCAAATGCCAGTCCATATTGTAGGACAAGCAAGACAGCAAAGGCTGTTAGGCATCAGAAGGTGGACGATAACAATTCGGGATGGAGCTGGTTAGAAAAATGGATGGCAGCCAAGCCGTGGGAAAATAGGCTGATGGAAGAGATTCAAAGTGTGCCTTCAGCAGTCACTCCTTGTTCCAGGAAAAGTGGAGATGGCATTGTTGGCTTTTATCCATATTCTTCAGAACAGAACTCAGTGAAAGTGAGAAGGAACAATGTCTCAACCAGGGTTTCTGCTAGACCTCCTACAGCAAATCCAATAACTCGCTCGTCTTCTGCTCCAAGTTCTGATTTTCTGCAGGATGAGAGCTCGGCATCAACTTCGTGTACTTCTGCATCTCCAACTCTGGTGTTTAGTAACAATCTAAAGGTGGAAAATGGAGACGAAACTAATCTATGCAAACCCAGTTACATGAGTCTCACAAAATCAACTAAGGCCAAGCAGAGAACTTCCAATTGTTTTGATATGCAGAGGTTTTCCATGGAGGAGTATCTTTATCATAACAAGTCAATGGGGCTTTCTAAGGGGGATACAAGGAGCAACTGCGGTTCTGATCTATATCCCCCAATATCTGTGGGCAGAGTTCAACGAGGAAGATATCAATGACAGTAAGGGATACTAAGTAAGGAGTGCCTTCATGATTTCAACAACTTGTTGTCCTTTTTAATTTCGATATTGTTCAAATTACGCAAAGATTTGCTTCAAATGATTACTGATAGAGAACCGAAACAAGTTTCGGGAGAGTTGGTTGTGATTATATAGACAAGTATAGATTTTTGGAGAGTGAGTTACTACAGAATTCAGAATTCAATTACATGTGCAACTTCCATGTTTGATTTAATAAGTGTGTTGTCAATTGCATCGAAGGATTTCACAAGATTTGGGTTTGTTATATGTACTGTGGTTTCAGCTAAAGTATGATTGTTTTCTATAAGTTTGAAATGCAGTCCAGAAATGAAAGTGTTATTATGCACAAGTAGAGTGATTGGTTCAGATTGATTGTCATAAGAATTACATTTTCAAAAGTAATTGACAACATGGAGAGTGATTGAGTTGTCACATAAAAGATCCCTTGATCCTTCTACTTTCCCATATCAAATACAACCAAATGTGAGAGCCCTTGTTTTTCTTTCTGCAATTTGCATAAGTTATGGCTGGAATATGCCTAGTTTGAGTGAGAAATTTAATGCTTGGCAAGGACTCCAGATTCTTGTTATAGCCATCCTACCCCACTTGCAAAAAGACAAATACTAGAAAGGGTGATGTTGATTTCACTGTTTTGTAAAACCCAACAGGATTTCTTATCTGGTTTTTTTTAAAATCTTTTTTACTTTTTCAATTTTCTTTTCTGTTCTTTATTTTTCACTGAAAAGGCCCTACTTGACTTTGTAAGCTCAGCTTCATAATTGGACATATGATTGTCCTTTTTTGATGAAGATATGATTGTCCTTTCAATCCTGTTTAGAAAAGATTAAATCTTTACATGAAAATTAATCTCTGAACTCCACTTAGGGAACATAAACAAATTATATGCATATGTGGGCATCACCATGAAGTCCCTAAATTAACTTCTGAACCCACTTAGGGAACATGATGCAGATGTGGGTATCACCATTAAGGCCAAAAAGCCACAAAAAAAAAAGAAAAGAAAGAATAGTATCACCATTATTACTAATATAATAACCAGATGGTAAACATATAAATAAATTAACAATATGGTCACTTCATTCACACCTAGTTGATTGAAAGGACCAGATGCATTACTATCAACCTTGCCTGCAGAAGTATTGTGAAAGAGTAAATCATTACCTTCAAATAATGAAAAGCAGATGAGAAAAGCTTTTGCTGGGCAGTTTCTGTCGCTTAAGGATTGAGAGAATAATTCAGTTAAACGACGATATGTGTTTAAGAAATCAAAACTGGCCATCAAAATTGGACATATACTATTTTTTACTGACTTAGATTTTTCTCAAAGCAAAACAATAGTTACATGAAGATAGTAGTTTTGATCAAAATAGACCAGACTGTGATGAAATGGTTCATAGGTCAACTTCACAAGTGAGGACACATATTTAGAAGTTTTAGACAGTATCTCCAATTCGTTAAAGTTTGACTTCTCTCAACATGCATGGCCTACGAGGCCAAAGGTGGTGCATTGTGATTGGTCCACAAGCTGCTGACGTGGGAGGAAGACCCCTAACAAAGGCAGGAAATCAGGATGCCACCAAAAGCTGTGAAATTTGGTTGATGTCATTTGATGTGGATTCTCTGCAAGTGAAATTGGAAAGCAACAAAGCATGGCCAACGTTTCTTGAATTGTGAGTAAAAACGTAAACTTTCTTTCATTGGGGGGGTTGCCATGAAGAGAAGCAACTCAGTCTGGTGGGTCACTTCTCTCAAATCCCTTTAATTTGTTTGTGTCATTTTCTCTGGCCTACATTGTAATTTTGTTTCATGGGGTACAGATTATCAGTCCTTCTGATCGATTTCAGAAGAATTCAAAACCACTTTTGTTTTTGGGTTTTTACCTTTGGTTGCAAAATTTGCAAATCAAATAAAAAGCTGATTTGTCTTTGGTTTACATTCAATAATTGATAAAGTTTTCAACTCCTTTATGCATTTCATAAAAAAAGAATACAGCTATGGGTCCAATCCAATATTCGCATCATGTTTTGGTCACTACATTTTGCAACATGAAAATTTTGATGAGATTTGCAGGTTAAAAGTCATCTTTCCAACCCCAAAAAAAACAGGGATCTTCTAGCCAATCCAAGTGCTTGTGGTTGCAAAATTTGATTTCAGCCTCTGATTTTCTGTAGTTGTTACTTGTATTCTGTCATGCATATAAAACCTAGAGAGGATTGAAAGGACAGTTGTTGGAGCTTTCATTCACTTAACTAAGCATTATGTGTTTGAAGTTTAAACCTTGCTCTGGCATGCTTGAATCTTATATCCTTTTCCTTTTCCATCTTTTCAGTATTTCAGAATTTCAGAGGTTAGGTTGCAAACACAACATATAGAAGAGGAGAAGGTATGAAGGAGAAAAACTTGTATATCGCGGGGATATCCGTTAATTAACTTCATATTCTTCTCCTAATCAAGGAGAATGGATGTCAAGAAACTAGAAAGAAGTAGAGAGGGGGTGGGTGGTGGTTAATAACAAGAACATTGAGATCTTTACCATTTAAAATTTGATTTGAGTTTGTCAAACAATATTTTAAATGACAATGACCCATACCAAAATCAATATTCTATTGATAGAAGACAAGGAATGACCTAGTCATTCTTTCATGTTCTTCATTTGATTCCCCAATGAGTAGGGATAAAAACAAAAATCTCTTGCAGCTTGTGTCCTTTGATGGCTCAACAAATAAAGCAAAAGAGTCTGTTGCAATTAATTGTTGCATGTGCAACAATAAATCAAGAATCTGGTTTGGTCCTATCTCTTCCATCATAAGCATTCCAAACTCTTACTTTTTCTATCAGAAGCAACCAATAATACTTGGGTGCTTTGCAGCAGACTGTTTCATCACAAATAAGAATTGCCTTAAGGTTTTATTCTATCTTGAAATATTGCATTTCTGCTTGTCCATTTGAGAGAGCTATCCCCAATTCAATAATAACCTCTGGAAAAAAAAACATTTTCATAAATAGATTCATTCTAACATGACATTTTATACAAAAGCTCTTAAAAGAGCCTATTTGAAGATAATAACCCTCAACTAACTACTCGTCATTTTCTAATCCCTCAAATGGATAGTTGAGGAATTTTCTCTCCAAACAGGCTCGTTTTTTAATAAAAAAAAGTAACTTGACATGTTTTATAAAGCTGATTTAAGTTATCAACATCCTCCATGGCGCTTGCTTTCACTAGTTATGTAAATTGGACAACTATTGACACAGTTCCAAGTCCTTCAACTCCGACATGTGTTTCGTGAAGCAAATATGGTAGCAGATGAGTTGGCTAGCTTTGTATATGGTTTGGTAACTTTCCTAATAGTGTGGCTCTAAGTCTTTTGTACGATAGTAGGCAATCAGGGATCCAAAGAAAAAAAGCTGATTAAATTTAAGTCCTCAACTTTGTTCAAAAGTAACTTTTCTGTCGCACACTGCTTCAAATTTAAAACATGTGGGCTAGTTCTTACAATTTTTTTAAGTTAAAAGAAAGAAGAAGAACATTGGAATTGGATCTTCTTTTTAATTATATATAAATTCACGTGTCTTGGCAATAGTATCTGTATTATTAATGGCCATCAGTGTCCAAATTAATTGGGATTAGACTGGTTTTTATTAATTTCATACAGCTCAAGCAACAAATTTGTACTTCAAACATTATTATATAGAAGAATATATTCCTCCTCAAGATTCCATCGAGCAAAAACAAAGCAATTAAGTATTATATCTCAAGAACGAATCCTTAAACAGAACGTAAAAGCCTACTTTTACCAATTGCTTTTCATCATTTTTCAACATAATGGAGCCCCAAAAGTGGTGATTCTCCATCTCTTTCAACGAGTTGTTTTGTCTATATCCTCTTCATGATCCAAGATAACTATAAACCTAGAAAAAAAAAATTATCATGTTCAGTTCTCTTTGAGAAAACCCTAAAAATTACTAGTTGCCGCCCCCTTTGGGGTCCTCGGCCACCCTTCCTACTCGATCCCCTTTCTTCTCATCTCATCCCCTTTCCTCTTTCGTGATATCAAAGATAACTATAAACCTATAATGGCACAAATAGTTGTTAGCTATGCATAATTGTCATTAATTACCAGAAGATTACCAAAATGGACGTGTTTATTTGTGTTTACCAAATGCCCTTAATTTTAAAATAGATTTGTGTTTATTTGTTACTTATTTAATGTTCTCCAAAACCCAAAGGCCTACCTTAACTTGTGTCAGGGATCAAACTCAGTTTGTCAGCGCATTCAGTTGATGAACAGACATGCATGATAAGAAAACTTCGGATCAAACTCAGTTTGTCATTCGCAGACATGAGCTTAACTAAACTGGATAGAGCGGATGTGCTCCCCACTATTTACTCGAGTTCGAATCTCCATCTCCTTACCCAATTGATTAGATATTTTACAACCATACAAGAATTTTATTTGAGGAAGACAATTAGGAACACAACAATCAAAGGAGAAAGCTGTGTGGTTTTTGAACAATTTTTTTTAGGTAAGTTCCTAAAGATCACAACATGTACAACTTTAATTTCTCAACTTATCTGTTCACATAAAATGACCGTCTGTGGTTAGTGGTAATGCTAGACAGCTGCAGATTAGTGTACTTGGGTTGACTCTTATTGTAATTAAATCTATGATTAGTGTTGGATGGGATCATTAATCTTGGTTGATTGCGCGGTTCTCGTGGATGTTACTATGTTAGCTTTGTTTGCTTAAGAAGCAAGAAAAAAAAAACACTCGGACATTTCAATCCATTTTAATATTATTACTTTCTTTCACTCAAATCCAAATCACACCCTGCTAATGGTAATGACTGAACTTGATCTTCTCTGGGGAGATAAGCCGAGAGTGGGGCCTGCATATACAGAGGCTCTGCATGTGAGACACGTGTACATGCCAGCCCATCCCTGAGTGAGCAAAGGAAGAACCCATTATAAGCCATACAAGTCTAGCAGAAGGATGCTGCAGTTTTTAGCCCTTTGCCACAAACCCTAAATTAAGGGGCCACCACCATATAAATATATTGCTAGCTATAGTACTGCTCCAAACATTAAATTCACCACCTCACTGTACTTGCACTTTCATGTCATGCATCCATTTTTCTCTCTTTTCTAACTAAGTCACACTAGCTACATTTTCACTGTTTCTTTTTGTAATCTCTCTCTCTCTCTCTCTCTCTCTCTCTCTCTCTCTCTCTCTCTCTCAGAAGTTGAAATTTAAGCTAGAGATAAAGAGCTAGCTAGCTAGCTAGCTTTCTTTTTCTATAGTAATCTCTTTTTCCTTTTGTTTTGTAATTGTATATATACACAATACTTATCTTCTTTTGCCATTGGCTGCAATATTAGTACTGCTTTGTGAACGAAAAAGAGAGAGAGAGATGGGACATCACTCCTGCTGCAACAAACAGAAAGTGAAGAGGGGGTTATGGTCCCCAGAAGAAGATGAAAAACTCATCAACTACATTACAACATATGGCCATGGCTGCTGGAGCTCAGTTCCTAAACTTGCAGGTTCTCTCTCTCTCTCTCTCTCTCTCTCTCTCTCTCTCTCTCTCTCTCTCTCTCTGGTTTGTGTGCGATTCTGGTTGCTAATCCATTTTAATTTGTTACCTAAATTTTCCTATTTTTCTCGTAACTTTTGGGTTTGGTGAATTCCATGAGGCAGGGCTACAGAGATGTGGAAAGAGCTGCAGACTGAGATGGATAAATTATTTGAGACCTGACTTAAAACGTGGGAGCTTCTCTCCCCAAGAGGCTGCCCTCATCATTGAACTCCATAGCATTCTAGGCAACAGGTACATATATTACGTGTAACTTATTTGATTATTTATATCATCACCATCTATATATAGCTTGAGCATCCATCAATTGATGATCATCTCCTCATTATTATTGTGATATGTTAATTACAATCTTCATGCAAGCAGATGGGCTCAGATAGCCAAGCATCTACCAGGAAGAACAGATAATGAAGTGAAGAACTTTTGGAACTCAAGCATAAAAAAGAAGCTCATCCCTCATGAAGTTATTCCTGCCTTGGCCTCCTTTTCTCATGATATTCACAACCCTAGTGGTAATTCTGAGGAAAGTTTCTTCACCCTCACCACAAACCCTAATTTGGGTCCTCAACAAGACCAGCTATTCCTTCCCATTCCAAATCCAATGCCTCAAGGTTTCAATTTTCATGGTGATCATAATAACATCAATCTCATCAAGTTAGACCAGACCAATTACGGTTCCAATTTCGTTCATCATTTTCCTCATCCCCTCCAATTGCCATCAAATTCTTCCTCATATGAGTCCTCATGGTCTTTAGGCTATCAACCCCATCATCAATTTGATCCCAATCAACATCTTCAAAATTTCAGCATTGATGAAGCAGCTGCACATTATAATATCGGTAATGAACTTATGGTTCCAATTAGTATGCCATCATCAGCACCAGCAGTATATGAAAACCCTTCAATTCTACCTACACTGCCTAAATTGTGTGAGATTCTTGATGGTAATGTTTGTAGGATGCCATGTTACCCATCTGATCCACAAGACCTTGACTCACTTGCCAAATTATCATGTTTTCCATCTACTCATGGGGCTTATCCTCAAGATCTTCAGTTTCTATCCAGTCAATTGGAGTGCATTGATGCCATACTTTCATTGCCATCATCTTCCTCATCATCATCCCAGTTATCGGTATCTTCATCCTTGTCACCTTTATCGAGCACCCAATTTGTCGCAAACTCTAATGTTTTGGAAGCCTAGCTAGCTAGACATGGTAATAAATTCAAATTAGGTTTTTTGTATGGTTGGAACTTGGATTTATATTCATAAACCTGAAAAATGCATATATTTATTTCTTGACATTTGCATAAGGTGACGCTATTCCCATTACTAGAAAACCTAAATGTTGCTAGTTTAGGCTCCTTGGGGAGTAATGTTTGTTGAAGCCCCATATCTACCTCCTTTCACATGTTATTATATTCCCATATTTATTTGTATTCCATTTATGCTAGCACCTGCTTCATTATTATTTTGTATATGACAACACCAGATAAAGACAAATCGCCCAACCTTAAAAATGAGATTTAGGCCAAAAATTGACTATACATCCGCAAATAAATAAAAATTAAAGACAATTAGCTCTTAATCTAATTATACTTCTTTTTTCAATATCGAAAAATAAAAAGATATTCATTATCGAAAAATAAAAAGATATTCACACTTCAAAAACCCCACCCTATTAATAAGAAAAGAAAAAATGCTAAAAGGTAAATAACCATATTTGGTTTTAATAATCTTTTGTTTATTTATTTATTTATTTTGTCGAATGGCTTTAAATCATCTATGATTTCCTAATGGATTAGTCATATTGGCATCTCCCACCACATATCGTGATCCTTCCAGAAAATAGTAATTTAAACGATGTGTCGTTTTAGTGAAGAATGCAATCACGTCCCCTGTAAAATTACAAATCACAGTCCCATCAAGTGTGTACGGCATAAGGGGCTTTTACTCTTCACAAGCATTTTGCAAATTCTATTCAGACATTCAAAAGAAGTGCAAGGGTTTTTGTAAGCTGTGCTTCCGTCTCTTGCTATTATTGTAACTCAGTCACAATACAGGCCAGTATTCATAAGCATGGCCTCGCTTTTCAAGACTGTTGTTCGTACAACAGCGACGACATGCCAAACCGGAATCACCCAAGAAAAAAAAATGCCAACTATTAAACTCAAAACATTATGAAAATATGAGGTAACAAGAAATTTCTGACAAGCATAAATACATGGAACGTGATTTAATAGCTGGAACCCTCAAGGTTGCGAGAAGAAAATGTCATCGAACAAATTCTGTTACCAGCTAAGAAGCCTCAGTACAACAAGGCTAAGCAACTACAAAAAGAACAAACATTACCATGATCCAAGGTAAAGCTTCTAGACTAGGTTCCAAGGCAAGACTAGGCCAGAGAAAGAGATGCTAAGCTGTAACTCTTGATCGACCCTTCGCTATTCTTCTAGCAATTACTCTCCGTCCACCCTTGGTTGCCTTGCTGTTCATGTGAATAAATATTATGTTAGTCATGCATGGAAAATCTACTGATAACTGGTTTATCTTTCTTGCCAAGTTGAAACTTGAAAAATACGAGGAGAAACTGATAGCATTAATCTACTGATTACTGGCATATTTTAATGACCCATTATCCAGAGAAGTGAATCACATCATGTAATATGCTGAAACTAATTTTGCCCATCACTGAAAAGAAGTAAAATGATCTCAAAATAGTATTGGGAAATCGGGAGCCCTTAAATCAAACACCTTTCACTTTTTCCTTCACAAACGGATAAACCTTAAATTTGCATTATATATCTACTTGCCCATAACTAAAATCATAATACTAATTCCAAAAGGCAGCCTAAAACTACACGTCAAAAGAAAGATCACTAGTGAGAGTGTGTATGTGTGTGACGTGTGTGTGAGAGAGAGAGAGAGAGAGAGAGACCGAGCAAAAAATCCATGGTTCCTCTTGCGTCGGATGGTACTAGGCTGGAACGTCCGCTTTGGAAATAATAGCATTGGCTCTGATGATGAAGAATCATCTCCTGAGGAATAAAATATATACCATTTAAGCAGGGCCAAAAGGAAACAAAATTGGAGTCACTGTCAAATTACTTTCTGTACAAGTTGACTATTATCCTGTTGGCATAGTCGGTAGACATTATCTTTAGGACAAAGAAGTTTTTCTTTTGGGTACTTAAAACATCAGACGTTGGGCTCCCAGTCTACTATGACAATCATAATTTAACAGAGGAAGAAATAAAAGAACCGCACAATGTCAAAAAACAAAAAAATTACACAAATCTGTTCTGAACTACACAACTTGACACCAATATGGAAGTGAAATGAAACGTCTTATTTCGTAACACTAGAAGAATTCACTCTCCATCTACAAGGTTCTCCCAGAAAACATTATATAGCGCAGAAACAATTACTTTTTGTCCAGCATAAGCCTAAACCTATAAATCACATCGCATGAACACCTAGCTAGCATTAGGATTATGAAATGATGTAGATTTGTTGTTCCTGTTAAAACTCAAATATTAAACTTTAGAAACCAATCTACTGAATTTAAGCATACGTTCATTCTCTATGTGATGGTCATGACAGATTATCAATCTATCATAATTAAAGCGACTAATAATAGTTAAACCCCATCTTTAAGATTAGGAACATTAGGTTCCCATCATTTTTCCAATAAAATCAGAAAAAGAAATGACAAAGAAAATATACTTGTGTGCCTAAAAACATAAATATGCCAGTTACAAAACAAACTGCTTCGTGCAAATTACATTAAGCCTCAAGAACAAAATCCATTAAATTGTTAGAAATCCCAGCTTATGAGACTAAATAAGTTTCAGATTCCCAACCCATCAAATTTTATCAAATGGGAACCTCTAGGTGGGCACAAATCAGAGGTATGAGAACTGCCAATGGAGGGCCCACTTACAAGCTAAATTTTCTTCAACCCAGAACATAAGGTGTAATACTAGTGAAACGTTTATCCTGTTTGAAACTAAAACTGAAATTGATGAACTCAGTCCACACAAAATTTTTTTAATAAAAATAAATCCAAGCCTATTCACCATTATGGCTGCTGTGTCTCGAAATTTCTCAACTTAAAGTGCAGATATTTACAATCTAAATAAAGCTGTAAGCTTTGTACAGTCCTGAAAACGCACAAATCATCAAAACTGTTGATTTTAATATATTTCCGACATTTTCTCAGCAACCAAACTGCCGATTAGTCCAATAGACTGGGAAAAAAAGGGTACAAACATACCGTACAATCCAAAAATGAGCATAAACCAATAGAGAGAGAGAGAGAGTACCGTCAGGTAAGAAGAACGGGAGATAAGGGAGGCCAAAAGGGTACACGAGCCCTTCATAGGAGACCCGTTTCAGCGATTCGGCGTCGTTTTGGGGCAAACGGAAGGAGGTGTCGAAGTTTGAAAGAGATGGGAATAGCTTGGGAGTGATTTCGAGGCCGTGAGATACAATCTGGTGATTCGAATTCGGGTTCGGGTGTAGCAATGGTTTGGATAAGATCCGGTTCATTAGGGAAGCTCCAGTTCGAATTAGGGTTTTGGACGCCATTTCTTTGAAGAAGATGGAGCTAATTCTGCTAAACCTATGTAGCGATTAGAGAGACAGGGGAGGAGTGTACGTGGACTTCAAAGTGAAAACAGAGCGAAAAGGACGACATCAATTTTATTGTCGTTGGATACAAACATAAGTTACATTTACATAACAAAGAGTAGGCAACTATCTTTCGCCAAAAAAAAAGAAAAAAAAAAAAGAGAGTAGGCAACTATACTTTCTTTTTAAGTTCAAATTCCACATTGTTCTTCGGAAGTCACGATAACCTACATTGTTCCTTTGGCTAACATTTTGTATTTCACTTTTCCCCTTATCATCAAGTTTGTTGAAAATTTCGTGAAAATTGATAGCGTTGCTCCTACGTAATTTCTTCGATTTTTTGTCACGTAGGAGTCATATCAACTATTTAAATATAATTTTTAAGGGGCTTAACGGAGGGAATAAAATGACATACCAAACCTTTGTTATAGAAATAATATTAGATTTGACCGTACTTTTAAGGGCATTACAACAATTAAGAAAAAAAAACAACCTTTTTTTTTTAGTAGGGGAGGTGAGAATAAACTGTAGTTATTATGGCGGCCCAAATTTTATTATCACACACGTTTTAGTTATGGAAGTCACAAAAATGCCCATACCTACCTGCCCTCAACTCAACCACTCATGAGTTGGACCAAAGCATCATCACAAATTACTCATTTTGTACGGTCTTAACCTATTTTGATAGATGGCATGAAAATTACAATAACATTGGACCTAAAAATTTGTTTAAGCCCTATATTAAAAATAAAACAACAACAAATCCTTTCCCTTCGAATCACTAAATATATTTTGTCTTTACATAATTCCTTGGACATGTGGGTGAGTATTAGAATGCCAACAAGTAATTAGTCTAGCGATATCTCTCTTTTCAAGATCGAATCAGCTTACTTATATTGATAAACCAAAAACTAATATAAGAACCCTTGAGATTAATTGTTGCTAATCGCTCTTTCATTGCCATGTGGTGGTGCTTTATTCTAGGATGCTAATTAAATTTCTTGGTCACCCTAATCCATTCAATAACGTCCTGACCAGAATTTTAGTCACTCTTTACTCCTCATAACCTGCCCTAGCCTGAAAACCATTTTTTCTCCATTTGGTTGTTTGCTTGTTTTTTTTCTTCCCCTTTATGTTTTAATTTCGTTGCAAAATTTCATTCCTTTGCTTTGCGAATCACCAACATAAAAAATGAGTCATTGCATTTTCTGCAAAAATTAAACAAATCCATCTCTAACTTAAATTCATTATACCTCTTTTTTTTTTTTCTTTTTCTTTCAGGATGTCTTCCAAACCAGGTTTTAACAAAGAAGTCTTAATGGACATCCTTCTCAGGCTACCTCCGAAGCCCCTCGTTCGGTTTCTTTGCTCCTGCAAATTCTGGAATGATTTGATTAGCAGCTCACTTTTTGTTACAACACATTTTAATTTAAATGCAACAAGACGTGACAACATTTTTCTACTTTGCCTCCACCACCAAGATTTTGAACGTAAATTCGATGTTGACGACCCTTTTGTGAAACAAGACCTTCAGTGGTCACTTTTTTCCAATGAAACATTTGAGCAGCGTTTCAAGTTAAAGCATCCCTTAGGGAGCACAGAGCATTATGGGATATACGGTTCAAGCAACGGGGTACTTTGCATTTCGGATGAAATATTGAAACCCAAGAGCCGTATACACATATGGAACCCAACCATCGGCAAGTATAGGACTGTTCCGTTGAGCATCACCGACGACACGAAATTTGGCTACATTGCTCTCCAATTCGGGTTCCACCCCGGGGTTAATGACTACAAGGTTGTGAGGATGATGTGCATGGACAACAAAGCATTCGCCGTCGAGGTTTATAGTCTTGCCACAAACTCTTGGAAGATGATTGAAGATGTTCCTCCATGGTTAAAATGCACTTGGGAGCATCATCAAAGCACATTTTTGAATGGAGTTACATACACCATTATTGATAAATGCCCTATAATCACCATTGTGTCCTTCGATTTGGGTAGCGAAAAATTCGAAGAGTTCGTACTTCCTGATGCCATTTGGGGTATATGGGGGTTACAGATTGGCATTTACAAGGAACAAATTTGCTTGCTCTATGGAAATTATTGCTGCGAGGAGGAGGGCATGGATAAAAATGATTTTTGGGTTCTACAAAAGAAAGGGTGGAAAAAATTGAGGCCCTTTGTTTTTTCTTCTGATCGCTGCTATTCAACAATGGGGATCAGTGTTGACGATGAACTCTTACTCGAAAAGAATGATTTCACAGTGGGTGCAGCAGATTTGTATTTGTGTAATTATGAATCCAGGCAGATTCGTGAAACAGGTATTAAGTTGGCCTACATGCGTTATGGCCAAAATGAATTATTGTTTGCAATTACTTACGTAGAAACTTTAGGTTTTCTCGATTATTAACTTGTGGCGCAACCAAATAGATGTTTACATGATTTAAGATGAAGTGCAAAGCATGGTTATATATTTTTCTTTCTTATTTTTCCTGCGCAAGTCGAGTTGGCTACATGATTTTTTTTTTTTTTTCCCGTCAGTATTGCCTACATGATTTAGGGATACAAAATTATATTGGAAATGCTCTCACATACCACCATATCGATATCATCTTGATATGTTGTCAATATTATTGTACTTAGGCACACCTTGTTATCAATGGACAAAAAGCAGACAACTAACCACGAAGAATCACACACACACAACCATGACCTCCGTGAGAAATTTCACTAGAAGACTAAAAGAAAAAAATTGTTTACAATCAAAACCCCATTTGCCCCTATTCAAAACCTAGCTCTCTTACTCAAACCCACCCAATTTGATGCCCTCTTCTATTCTAAATTGTTTAACATATAGCTTTGAAAAGTCCAATTTATACCATATAGGACTCGGTTTACAACTTAGAGCATCTCCAGGAGAGTCTCCAAATTTTAGCCAAATTCTAACTAAAATAGCTAGAAAGCTATTATAGAAACCACTTAAAAGGTGTTTTCTTCCAGCAATGTTCTCTATTTTGGCTAATTTGAAATATTTTATTATTATTTTCTCTTTCTCTTTCCTCCTCTTTCTCTTGCAAATCCAATATATTTATTAAAAAAAAAGTAGAATCCAATCCCACCAACCTCCCAAATGTCTCTATCTCTCTCTCCCTTTTTCTCTTTCCTCCTCTTTACATGTAGAGAGCCAAAAGTTGGTTCTCCAAAATAGAGAGCCAAGTAGGGAGTCTGCTGGAGGAGGATTTTCCTTCTTTTTAGCCAAAGTAGCTAGGGATGAGAGGATAAAGAGTCTGCTGGAGAGCAGTTCAGCAGTGGCTTTGCCACTGGGCAGGAAAATCTCATTTCACCAATCAATTGCAACCCGGCCAGAAGGTGGGCTCCATCAAGATTGAGCATGTCTAAAGGCAAGAACAAGCTGAGCTGTTGCATGAGGACGCTGACGTCAGCGAGAAATAAATTTGAAAAAAAAAACCAAAAAATTCAGATTTTCTTTTTTATACATACCCAACAATTTTTATTTATTTATTTGTTAATCTCATATATATAAATAAAATTAAGCTCATGTGAATAGTAATTGCCCTTATTTGTCATGGTAATGGGTAGGAAGAAAGCAAAAAAAATTTGCTAAAGCAGACGTTGTTCACATGAACAGTAACCGCCATTAATTTCTTACAATACAACTTGAAGTAGGAAAAAAAAAAAACCCTCCAATATTCTGGATATGTATAATCCAACTCCAACTGGTCGTTCCAGAAGTTACACATCTCTTCACCAATTAACAATTGAGTAAAATCAAACTTTCTATGTAGGTAAATACAAACAAGAGCTGCTCAGGGTCACTTCTCGAGATGGCCAACTCAATCCCTGTCTCACGATCTTGCTTGGATTCATAGTTGCACAAATACAGAGCATTGCCATAATTGCTTCTCTCCATTAGTAGTTCATTATCTATGCTAAACCCGACGACAAAGTAGTCGTTGGAAGGATAAATAAAAGGACGCATTTGTTTCCATCATTTTTCTTGCAGAACCCAAAACTCAATTTGTGACATGCCTTCTTCCTCACAATGAAACAGTCTCAAATAATAAAGCAAGCAAATTTGATCCTTGTAAACCTCAATATACAGCCGTGACCAACATCTAATGGCATCCGGTGCTATGAACTCTTCGAATTTTTCGCTGCCTGAATCGAATGACATAATGCTGAATGGAGGAAATTTCTCGATAATGCACTACTACAAAAAGTGAAAAAGACGACCAGAAAACAACGACGGTCTCAGTGAAAACCGTCGTGGTTTATAAAAAGACGACGGTTCTAAAAACACCGTCGTGTAATACAACCTTAGACAACTAAAAAATGGAGTTTCAAATGGCTGTTCAAAAACAACGACGTACATAATTAAACAACCGACGTCTATTTGAAACAGATTTCCGCAGTGTAAAATCAATGCCAACAAAGAACGGCAGAAGTTATGAATCGACCGACGTAGAAAGTAAAGACGACGATTTCAATAAAAACTGCCGTTTTTACTCATAAAATAACACGACGAGGTTTTCGTATAAGACGCCGTATAATTACAAACAAATCCACGGCTTTAAAATACAAAATATCGCCGTATTAAATTAATTTACAACGACGGAAAATATAAATATATCGACGTCATTCTCGTATAGTTCTACTACGTTATCTTTAAATCGTACAATAAAATTTATCGTCGTATTTATTCATTTTATACGTCGTACCTTTAATTTTAACGGTCGTCTTAATAAGAATTTTTGTTAACAATTTTTTTCTTTGATTTTCTTATCCTACGTCGGTAGATCTACTTAATGACAAGAATTGAAATAACCACGACGGTTTATATAGAACACCGCCGACATAATCAGTTTTGCTGAGATCCCAAGGGTTACGAAATCTTACCAGATGGAACTCTGTTCCACATCATAATCTTAACAGATGACACATATTTGCAAATATTGCGTCGTGTTAGTTTACAAATTCTAGAACATTAATTTCCCTCATTTTAAATTTCCTCGGGAAAGAAAAATCTATTTATCACGCTTTGGAATTGAAAACTAAAACTGAAAGAATACGGGAAAAAAAACTCCATTTATAATTTAAAATTAAAATCCACGTCGGTTGTAGTACACTTAACGACGTTTAACAAAATAATCTACGTCGGTAATTATAAATCTACCGCCATCGTAACTTAATATAGACGACGAGAAAAGACGACGGTAGAACAGAAAACCGCCGTTGTTTCAGTTTCTTTAACATATCTTTCTGCAGGACTTGTGTAGTTCAAAGCATTGACAATGTCTTCATCATATCTCCCAGAAACTACTGATTCAATTGCTCATGCTTTAGAGGCCATCTGAAGCCATTTCTATTCTTTATCGCATTCTTGAAACCCATCTTCTTCTTCTGAAGCTCTACGGATAAAGGAAGAGGCTATCACAATAAATCCGACGGATCTTCTTAGGCAAGAAAATCAAGCAGAGGATCAGGCACATCTGATCTTCAGATTTCCCTGAGAAGCGAACTTTCCTTCGACAGCGAGTGGAGGCCAGGCTTGCATCTCTTTTGATGGAAAGCAAGGAGTATTCAGAAGCACTAAGTGTCCTATTAGGCTTGATCAAGGAAGTGAGAAGGCTAGTTGACAAGCTTCTTCTTGTGGACATATATTTGATGCGAGTAAGCTCAATTTCTCTTTGAGAAAACATCCAAATTATTATCTTTGAGACATGAGAGACTGAGAGAGGAAGAACTTGGAACCTTAAATGTAAACCGAAAATGAATGAAAGCGACAAATTTATAGAATAAATTTTTAAAACCAACGGCGGTCCTTACAAAAAAACCGCCGTTTAAATTGTAAAATCAACGTCGGTATGATCGACGTATATTACAGAAATCCACGTCGGTAAATTAATAAAAACGACGTGTTAAATAATATACCATGACGCGAGTTATTACTTATGTACTTTAATTTTTGAGTTTACTACGACGGTACCTACAAACTACTGTCGTATTTATTTACCACGTCCGAAGTTAAATGTACCGTCGTATTTTGTAATTTATACGTCGTAGTTATATGTAACCGCCATATTATTTTTTTGAAATGGTTTTATATGTAAGCAACTTTTCGTCTACTTGACTTACACATTTGTTGTTTTTATATTCTTATTTTATTTAAATCTGTCATCCAAAAAAGAAACTTTACATATTGCAGAATATTAATTTCCTTCGTTTTAAATTTCCTCCGGAAAAAAAACTCTATTTATAACGCACTGTAATTGAAAAATAAACTGAAAGGTCACGGGAAAAAAAATTCTATTCATAATTTAAAAATTAAAATCCACGTCGGTTATATTAAACCTAACGACGTTAAATGAAATGATTCCACGTCGAATGAAAAATATTGCGTCGTTTTAGTTAAAAACGACGTAGTTAAATGTAACCGCCGTATTATTTTTTTGAAATGGTTTTATATGTAAGCAACTTTTCGACTTACACATGCACTGTTTCCAAACCCGATTAAAAATTTCAATCTCCCAGAGAAACCTTTTCGTCTTTTTTCCTTGTCAGAGCATTGTCAGAGTTTCTCATCGTCTTCCTCTCGTCTTCTTCGTCGTCTCTGAACTTAAACATCGATCATCTTCCTCTTGCTTTCATTGCACGCAAAAGGTAAGCTTTCATTTTCACTATTTTGGTTACTGTTTTGCATGCTCATACGTTTTTTGTTTGAAAAATCTTTTTACCTTTTTTCTGGCCAAAATCATTTTACTTCTTTCCAAGTTTGATAAAATATACAGACAAAGAGAGAAAGTTTCCAACTTTGAAGACAACTACATCAACTAAATAAGACGACGGTAGACCACGACGGTTCGTCAGTTGTTCTAGCGTCGTCTGAAAATTGACAAAGTTGTTTTTAAAATAATAGTCTTTTTTTATATGCTTGTTTAATTGCAGGTTTGATTTCGCTGAACAATGGTTTTTGTTTTTCCCTTATTTGATAAAATATAAAGAAAAAGAAACTAGGGTTGGTATCTAATATAGACGACAAAATATCTTATTGTTTTACGTCGTGTGAATGTTAATACCACGACGGTGTATTACTATTGACGTCGTATGAACATAAATACCACGACGTTATATAATTAATAGTTTACCACGACGGTGTATTACTATTGACGTCGTGTGAACATATATACCACGACGTTATATAAATAATGATTTTAAAGATTTATTACGTCTGAGATTATTTCATTGCGTCGTCTAAAATCATATCATACGTCGTATTTTTTTAATACCGTCGTTTGTGTTCTTAATGTTTTCCTGAAATATTTTCACTTGCAGTTTTGTCTGTTAAAATGGTTTCTCAACAACAAACTAAGGATTCTGGCTCCAAGAAGCTTGGAGTGGTAGCTCCCCAAGACAAGTCTTCGAAGGAGATGAAGTCTTCGAAGAAGATGAAGTTTGCTTCATCATCTGCTGAGACAGAACCAACCAGCCAGACAACAATCTCTGATGATTCAAAGACTGGTCGAGGTATGAGCACAATGCCTCGTGTTGTGAAGAGAAAGCTTCAGAAACTGAGGCCAATTGTTGAGTACAATAAAAGGGGGAAAGGTGTTGGCCAAGCACATATTGAGATGCAGTCGTATATTGGTGTCTTGGCACGCTCCAGGATCCCACTTGTGGACAAGAAATGGTCCCAAATCCCAAAGGATATAAAGGAGCAGATTTGGGAAGCAGTTGACATGGCTTTTGTCGTAGGCCAAGAGGGCAAGACCTCTGTTTTATCTTCTGCTGCCAAAAAATGGAAGGATTTCAAGTCTACACTAACGAGGCATTATATCCTTCCATACACCAATGACAGGGAGAAATTAAGCCAACCCCCTGAAACATATAAATTCATAGAGAAAGCACAATGGGATGCCTTTGTAGCTTCAAGGCTATCCAAAGATTTTCAGTCTGTGCATTCTCAACATTCACAGATTAGGGAAAAACTCGAGTACAATCATCGATTGTCTCGAAAAGGATATGCTGGATTGGAGGATCAATTGGAGGAAACCATGCCTGGGGTAGAAATTGATCGATCTACCTTATGGAAGAGAGCTAGACAGGACAAACATGGTAACATCCCTGATCCAAAGGTGGCAGAGAAGGCAAAATTAATTGTAAGCCTACTCACTCTGTTTTAAATTTTTATTAAACTGTGAATTATTCTTATTACGTCGTATGTTATATTTTTCGTCGTGTGAATGATATTACCACGTCGAAAAGTTTTTAAAAACGTCGTTAAAGGTCTAAATAGGAATCACTACTATGTTTTCTGTAATTATAGCATAAGACGTCGGTGGTTCATTTTCGCGTCGTGTGAAGGATATTACCACGTCGAAAATTTTTTAAAAACGTCGTTAACGGTCTAAATAGGAATCACTACTCTGTTATCTTTAATTATAGCATAAGACGTCGGTTGTTTATTCATTTCGTCGTTTTAAATAAATAACCACGTCGGTATAACTACCGTCGTGATAAGTTATAATAACGTCGGTTTATACGTTATTGCGTCGTGTGAAATTATATAATACGTCGTTTGTACATAAATAACCGTCGTGTGTTTTTTTGTTTATCTTTGTTTTAGGATGAATTGCAGAAACAAGTCTCGGAAGGCAAAGTCAGAGTAGATGGCAGCAATGATGTGCTGACCATTGCTTTGGGCCCCGAGCATCCAGGCAGGGTGAGGGGAGTTGGTGCTGGTGTTTCCCCAAGGCAATATTTCAATTTGCCCAAACCACAGAGGGTGAGCTTTGACGACCGTTTGAAGGAGAGTTTAAGAGTTCTCCTTCAAGAAGAGACTAAAAAGATGGAGGCTAAGGCAAGGGAAGAGGCCTTAAGGATGGAGGCTAGGACAAAACAATTGGTAGAGGCTGAGAGGGAGCATTTCCTGAGTCAGCTTTCCCAATTAATTCCCAATTTTGATCCAAGCATGCTTAAACCAAGAATTAGCCAAAGCCCCAAAAATCCAATGTCTGACAAAGCTAGCTGCTCTGGAGGTGATGTGAGATCCCTACATTTGGAGGATGATACTGCCAAAATGGGGAAACATCAGCCAGATGAAGAGAAGGAAGAAGAAAAGAGAGATGAAGAGAAGGAAGAAGAAAAAAGATATGAAGAGAAGGAAGAAGAAAAAAGAGATGAAGAGAAGGAAGAAGAAAAGGAGAAAGAAGATGAAGAAAAGCATGACGACAAGGTATGTTAACATAACTTTTTTATTTGTTTTTCAAAATTTCAGACGTCGATATTTTTATTTAATCCGTCGTTTGTTTACAACTTAGACGGCGGAATTTTTTTAAGACGTAATAAAATATTTAAACGACGGTTTTTTCACCGTCGTTTAAATGGTTTCAGACGACTCTTTATTCATAAAACCGTCGTCTTTATTAAATTACCACGACAATTTTTTCACCGTCGTTTAAATACTTTTAAAACGACGTTTTATTCCTTAAACCGTCGTCTTTATTGAATTACCACGTCATTTTTTTATTTCTTTAAACAGGTTATTGAAGTTGGTGCTTATTCAAAAATGGAGGCGCCATCTTCTTTAAAAACCCTTTGTCGTTTTGTGGAAACGACACTCCTGCCTGAGGATAAGACAGTCCAATTTACAATTGATAAGGAGGTGTTTGGTGGTGAGCGCGATACCTTCCTCCTGCCTGAAGATATTACACAATTTGCAGGCATGGAAGAAATTGGAGCTACTGTATTGGCTGTATATATGAGGTTTGTACTTCTAAAATAATAACTCGTTGGTTTATATATTGCGTCGTCTTAACTAACTAACCACGTCGTCTTAACTAACAACCGTCGTGATAAATATATTATAACGTCCTCATCTATTTCAGTACGTCGTTTGAAATATTATAATACGTCGTTTTTTTTATACATAACCGTCGTGTTTTGTGTGCTGACTTGTTTATATTATTTTATTTGTTTAGGTACTTACACGATGTTTTGAAAAAAGCCAATATGTGCAGTATGGTTGGCTTTATCGACCCTGCTACAGTTAGTGCCAACTCTGGCACAATAACTGCAAGATCACGACTTGTAGCAGCTCGACTTCAGAAGACAGACGGTGAACAGATTTTCATGATGCCTTACAATCCAGGGTTAGTCTCCTTAGGATTTTGTTTTTAAGATTTTCAATAAATGACAGCTTATAAACTAACCACGTCGGTGTTTTATTTTATTTAGTCGTTTGAAACTACTAACCACGTCGGTATTTATTTATCATCGTGATAAATATATAATGTCGTCGTTAGCTACTTTACTTCGTCGTGTGAAATACTATAATACGTCGTTTTTGTAAATAACCGTCGTTTTTATATTAATTTTGTGCAGCCGTCATTGGATTTTGCTGATTGTAAGAGCAAAGAGAGAAACCGTCTATTTTCTGGATCCTCTGCCAGGAAATCGTGTGGTCGATGAAGAGGCCAAAAACATCGTGAACAGTGCTTTAAAAATATATAATACCCACATAGCCCGAGCAGGACGTAAAAATGTAATTTGGAAAACTCTCTCAGGCACACCAAAGCAACCCAGCAATGTCGAATGCGGGTATTATGTAATGCGCTTCATGAGGGACATCATCATGGATCCTTCCTTGGGGTTTGAGAATAAGGTAAGAAGAAATTACCTTCATACATTTCACGTCGTTTTTTGTATTATCAACGACGGTCGTGTAAAATTAACGTCGTTGAATGGATATACTACGTCGGTTATGAAAAATATCGTCGTCTGTGATTGAATTTCTTTTTATTTATAAACCCTAATAGTCATTGTTTATGCAGTATGCCAAGGAAAACCAGGAAGCTTCATACCCCCAAGAAGCCATTGATGAAGTCCGGAATGAATGGGCAGAGTTTGTTTTCCAAATTATTAAACAGGGCAATTATTGAACACTTGATATTTATGTATAATGTACAAATTTTCTCTATAATATGTAATGTAAAAATTTGTTGAGGTTTTCTTAAATTAAAAAAAAAACAAACATACAAATTGCTTAACCGACGTGTAATACTTTTCCAACGACCTAATAAAGTCACAAACCGTCGTATTTTGTTGTTTCGTGTTTTAAACAATTACGACGTAAAAATATAGTTAGACGACGTTCTTTGAACAATTGAGTCGTTTATGGTTTACAACATCTTCAATTTCTTAAGGGTTCAGGGTATCATCGACGACGTTTATGTAACGACAGCGGTTAAGTCGTTGATATATATATTTTACGTCGTATAGTTAAAGAGCCGCCATGGTTTCTCATTTTAACGACGTCATTTTAACGACTTAGTAGTCTATTACAATTTACAACGTCTACAATTTATTAACACCGACGTGGTTTGTTGTTGTGGTAAGAATATTTTATTATTTTTATATCAAAATATTCAAAATAAATTTAAAATAAATCAGAAAATTGAAAAGTCAACTCCTATGAAGTCATTGATATATTTTCTTCCACATAAACCTTGAAAAAATTCATTTTGAATAACAAAAATTTAAAATGACCATCCAAAACAAAATTGTTTTGATGAGTCATAAAATCACTTCTAGTTTTATGGTTTAGGGTTTAGAGTCTAGGGTTTAGAGATTAGGGTTGTTATTTATTGGGGTTTATTTTTAAAGTATAATTTTTGGGTAGTCTAGGGTATATGTTAGGCTTTAAAACCATAAAACCTTTTATAAACTTAATTTTTTAAATTGTATAATTTAATTTTATGGGTTTAGGGTATTAATTTTTAACGACGGTGGTTGGGTCGTGGAATACATATTTTACGTCGTACAGTAAAACATACGACATGGTTTACGCTTTAAACAACGTCATTTTAATATGTAAGTCGGTTTATATAATTTACAACGTTTTTAATTTCTTAACACCGACGTGGTTTCTCATTTTAACGACGTCATTTTAACGACTTAGTAGTCTATTACAATTTACAACGTCTACAATTTATTTAACACCGACGTGGTTTGTTGTATGGTAAGAATATTTTATTATTTTTATATCAAAATATTCAAAATAAATATAAAATAAATCAGAAAATTGAAAAGTCAACTCCTATGAAGTCATTGATATATTTTCTTCCACATAAACCTTGAAAAAATTCATTTTGAATAACAAAAATTTAAAATGACCATCCAAAACAAAATTGTTTTGATGAGTCATAAAATCACTTCTAGTTTAATGGTTTAGGGTTTAGAGTCTAGGGTTTAGAGATTAGTGTTGTTATTTATTGGGGTTTATTTTTAAAGTATAATTTTTGGGTAGTCTATGTTATATGTTAGGCTTTAAAACCATAAAACCTTTTATAAACTTAATTTTTTAAATTGTATAATTTAATTTTATGGGTTTAGTGTATTAATTTTTAACGACGGTGGTTGGGTCGTGGAATACATATTTTACGTCGTACAGGTAAAACATACGACATGGTTTACGCTTTAAACGACGTTATTTTAATATGTAAGTCGGTTTATATAATTTACAACGTCTTTAATTTCTTAACACCGACGTGGTTTTTCAGTCGTCGTTATATAAAAAATTCAAAATAAATTTAAAATTAATCCGAAAAATGAACGGCCTTACGTTCTTAATCCGAAAAATGAAGTTTCCGTCGTGGAATATTAAATTTACGTCGGTACTTGTAGAACTTTCGCCTTGGTTTTTCTTTCGACGTTTTATAACGCGCGCGCTCTAAAAATTTTCGCGCGACCTAAATTTTTTTAGATTTGGCTCTTAGTCTTATACTTTGATCCCTGAAACCTAAAATTTCAGATTTCACGCGACATAACATTTCGCTCTCTCACTTCTGCTCTAATTAAAAGTTGCACTCTCCAGGCTCGTCGAATCTGTGAGCTCGTCCAACCTGTAAGTACAAACCCTATCTTCCCCTTGTAAATTCATTGAATGATATTATGTTGTTTTGTTAAAGGGTTTTAGGTATATGCTTTGCGATCTGTTAATAATGTGCTTATAGGTATGGGTTCATGGATTTTCTGTTTAATGGGTTCATGACAAGATCAAATAAAGGTGTACTTTTGCTGGAAATCAACACAAAAAGACACATCACCAACTTCCAAATGATTTCCAGCAAAAGGACACCTTTATTTGATCTTGTCATTTTCCGCTCTGGAGAAGGTGCAAAGTGCACCAATGCTTATAGGTATGGGTTCATGGATTTTCTGTTTAATGGGTTCATGGATTACATTATCTGTTATGTTGAATTGGGAATGGATTTAATTTTGTCGTATCTTTTAATCACCCTATGTTATGTTGAATTGGGAATGGATTTATTGTTTTCATGCTTGGTTTCATGTATATGTTGGTTTCTTGCTTGGTTTCATATATATGTTGTGTTCTTAATGGGTTTTGTGTTCTTGAAAATAAACTGAGACACGACGAATTTTAAGGCGTACGACGACGATTACACGACGGTGTTTTTAAACTACCGTCGTTGTATTACTTATACACGACGGTTTTTTCATAAACCGTCGTTTGTATTACGTATAATAGACGACGTCTGTTGAAAATCCGTCGTCTATATATGCCAAATACGTCTGTTTTTGATTAAAACCCGTCGTCTCTGTTGTTTATTACTTGCGATTAGATCATTGTATAATCTGCTATAGTGATGGTCATTGCCTGTATTTTCACTTTATTATAGATAATAGGTTATAGTGTCGGAGATGGATAAGTCATGGATGCACTCGGATAGAAGATCGAAGGCATATGAGTTTGGGGTGGAAGCATTTTTGAACTTTGCTGTAGAAAATCTTCTAACTACAACACATATCCGTTGTCCATGTGAGGAGTCCTCAATCCACACCGAGAAACAAGCACATCTATATGTCTTGGAGAATACGGAGGAAGTCCTACCTTATATCGAGTACGTATGAGTTTTATTCTTTAAGTTTCCATTTAAAATTATTTCTTATGTTTATCTTATATATTTGGGACCGTAATGCTTGAATTTTTCGTGTCATGTAGGCAACATATGATCCACATCAAGACTGCTTATCCAAAATTTAGAAAGAGAACAAAGTGGCTGCAGGATAAGCACAATAGCACTTTCATTCAATGGCTACGCTTCAAGGTATATGTTGTTGAATAACGTATTTCTCTTTTAATTTTCTTCTTATTTATATGTTAGGATGAATTAAGATATGATTAATTTGCAGGTTCAAAGTGAACTTGAGGAAGACAATCATGGCGTATCAGAAAATTTAAGGTGGCTAGCAGCTGGTCCAAACATGTCAGTGCCATTATATAGGAGCTATCTTATTAAAGGTATTAAATTCAATATCAAGGCACAAGATGATGTGCGGACAACTCAAAATAGTGGAGTTTATTTACTTGCACATACCATGCAAGTTGCTAGTGCCAAGGATAAAAACCCAATTCTCTCAAATATGGGTTTCTATGGTGTCATTCAAGAAATTTGGGACCTTGACTACCAAAAGTTTACAATCCCAGTCTTTAGGTGTGATTGGATAGATAGTTCTGGTCTTGTAGTCGACGAACTTGGATTTACCCTTGTAGATTTGAGTAAAATTGGACATAGGAATGACCAATTTGTTTTTGGCTTCTCAAGTGAAACAAATATTTTTTGTTGACGACCCGATGCATCGTGGTTGGTCGGTAGTGTTATCAATGCCTAGTAGAGAATATAATGATGTTATTGGTGATGAAGTATTAGGTGATGTGATAATTGAGTGTGAGCCATTTACTAGAGGGATGCCAAATGTTGACACATTTGATGGAACTGGTAGGTGAGTTAGGCGGTCAAAAATATTCGAGATGGGTGTGAAGATATATGGGATTGAATGATGCTTATGTAATTG
>NC_034011.1:3358350-3360732 GCF_000346465.2 Prunus persica
CTTAGTAGAGAATATAATGATGTTATTTGGTGATGAAGTATTAGGTGATGTGATAATTGAGTGTGAGCCATTTACTAGAGGGATGCCAAATGTTGACACATTTGATGAACTGGTAGGTGAGTTAGGCGGTCAAAATATTCGAGATGGGTGTGAAGATATATGGATTGAATGATGCTTATGTAATTGGCAGTGTATGACATTAATTTTGTAAAATATTGTAATGTGATTTCTTCACTTTCTACGTTCAAATAAAACACGACGTTATTGTGAATCAGTTATTCAGCATATTTACCGACGTCTTAAAGCAACGTAACAATGAAGAACCACGACGCTATTGTGAAGCAATTATTCAGGATATCACGTCGGTGAAGGATAAAGAACCGCCATGTAATTCAAAATAACACGACTCCAATCCCATAATACCGACGTCTAAAAAACGAGATATGTAATCTGAACGTTAAAAAATACGACGTCATCATACATTTTCCACGTCGCAAGTTCTTTTATAAACGAAGAGGAACGAAATTAATTCCGACGGAAATTCATTATAACCGCCGTCTAATAACAATTAAACGACGTTATTTGTAATACGGCTCCCATCATAATCTACGCCGTCTATATGTTCTGTAATACGGCTCTCATTTATTTGGAACCGACGTTGTTTAGACGTTCAACGTCGTCTATATTATTAAGTGCGTCGTGAGTAATGAATACATATAAATACAACGTCGACTATATAAATGTATACGTCGTAAATAATGACACTGACAACTATTTCCACGTCATCTTTTTTAGAAAAATCGAAGTGAAAAATTTATTTCACGACGGTTTTTTGTAAATAAGAGACGTTGTAGAACTTTAGCAGACTAAACACGTCTGTTTTTATTGTTTTCCGACGTTGTTGTATTTAACAACGTCTAATATTTATGGTCGTTGTTTGTTTCTGAAAATAGGACGTATAAATTTTTTAATACGACTCTCATATATTTGTAACTGACGTTGTTTAGTTTTTCAACGTCTACTATAGAAACACATATGTCGTAAATAATGACACTGACAACTATTTCCACGTCATCTTTTATCGAAAAATCGAAGTGGAAAATTAATTGTACGACGGTTGTGTTTATATGTGCGACGTAGTAGGTATCAATAACGTCGTCTTCTAATGTATTTAAAGACGTCATATTTTTTATTGTCGTGAAAATTATATTTAACGTCGGCGTATTTTTATTGTCGTCGTTGTATGTCTATCTTGCGGCCTTGTTCTCTTAATATGTGTCATATTTTCCCTTTTTAACGACGGTCTTTTTAGAGAATTGGTCGTCTATTATCATCCTCGATTGCTTTTTTTAGATCTTTTTGCAGTACAAAGACGTCGTTTTGTATTTTTTGATGACGTTGTATTGTTTAACAACGACGGTTATTTAGCGTCGTGGTTTATGAGGGAAAAGATGACGGTGGATTCCACGACCATTGAAAAACCAAATACACGACGGTGATTTACCGTCGTCTTTTTGCTTTTTTGTAGTAGTGATGTGGTATGCTACTCCATTATGAAATGTACCTCTATGGTTCTGCCAAGTGCATTTTAACCAAACAGGATGTTCTTCAACCATCTTCCAAGAGTCTGTGCTGAGACTATAAACTTCGACCGCAAAAGCATTGTCTTTGTGGACGCACAACATCCTTACAACCTTGTAGTCGTTAACCCCGGGGTGGAACCCGAATTCGAGAGCAATGTAGCCAAATTTAACGTTGTGGTTGGTGCTCATTGGAAGGGTTCTAAATTTCCTAACCGAGGGGTTCCATATGTGTATAGGGCTCTTGGTGTCCAATTTGTCGTCTGAAATGCAAACTAGGCCATTGCTTGAGCCATATACCCTATAATCTTTCTTGATACCCAAGGGATGGTTTAACTTGGAGCAATGCTCAAATGTTTTGTTGGAGAAAAGTGACCATTCCAATTCTCGTTTAAGATCTGGGTAGTCCTCATAATGTTCGTAGAACTCGAAGGGACGTTTGAGATCGGGGTAGTGGAGGCAAAGTAGAGAGACATGGAGGTGTTTGGTGACATTCCTGTTAAGCTGTGTGGTGATAAAACTCGAGCTGTTAATCAAATCACTCCTTGACTTGCATGCACACAGAAACCGAACGAGGGTTTTTGCAGGTAGTCTAACTAGGATGTCTGTTAAGATTTCTTTCTTGCATAATGCGGTGGATGCCATCTCACGAAGAGAAAATCATAAGAAAAATAAGTTAGAAAATTTAGAGTCCAAGGAAGCATTAAAATACATAGAGCTGTGTGAACGAGTCATGTGGAAGTAATTCATTGGCATCCTAAAATAAAGCATCACCAAAGGTTCATTTAGAGATTAAAAAAAG